>NC_134362.1:135063030-135200530 GCF_048569485.1 Anomaloglossus baeobatrachus | reverse complement strand
CATCACCGTGGTGCTGAAACCGCACCGCAGTGACGGGCTGGGGCAGCGGTGCATATTATATGAGCCTGCGTCCCACTGTGATGGCACATGCCCCCCCGTGTTAGATATGGCCCCATGCTGCTGCTCATCCTAAAATAAAAAAGCTTTACTTACCTCCTCCAGCGTTTCTCCCCGGTGTCCCTGCTTCCACTGTGATCAGGCACGCAGAGATGAAGTCACTCTGCTGTGCCGATCACATGACCGGCACCAAGAACCAGGAAGTGGAGGAACAGAAGCACGGAGGGACACAGGAGGGAGATCAGTGCTGGAGGAGGTAAGCAAAGAGTGTTTTATTTCACTATGGGCAGCAGCATGGGGGCGATATCTAACACAGGGGAACATCTGCAATCCATAGGGGGCCATAGGCAGCACAGGGGACTGTGTGCAATCCATAGGGGGCCATAGGCAGCACAGGGGAACGTGTGCAATCCATAGGGGGCCATAGGCAGCACAGGGGAACGTGTGCAATCCATAGGGGGCCATAGGCAGCACAGGGGAACGTGTGCAATCCATAGGGGGCCATAGGCAGCACAGGGGAACGTGTGCCAGCACAAGGGGGCCATATCTAGATGAAGGGGGCTAAATTTAGGATGGGGGGCTATGAGGGACATATACCCTATGTGATTTGTTAGACGGACACTGGCATTATAAGATGGACCCCATTTAACATTAAAAAAAAAAAAATCTCTTTTCCTTCACCAAATTTGGTGGTGCATCTTATAATCAGGTGCATCTTATAAAGCGAAAAATACGGTAAGATGCAATTGAAGAATTTCAAGTCTAATTAAGGATTTGATCAAACGCTTAGGAATTAGAACCATTTTTCTACAAAGCCTCCTCATTTCAGAGGCCCAAAAGTAATTGGACAAAGTAACTTTCCTATAAATAAAATGGTAATTTGTAATACTTTGTAGAGAGTTCGATGGAGGCAATGACTGCCTTAATTCTGGAAGTCATGGACATCATCAGAGGTTGGGTTTCCTCCTTTGTGATTCTTTGTTGGCCTTTACTGGAGCGGACTTCAGTTGTTGCTCGTTTGTCTGTCGACCTTAACCCCTTCACCCCCAGGAGATTTTCTGTTTTGTTTTTTTGCTCCCCTCCATCCGAGAGCCGTAACTTTTTATTTTTCCATCAATCTTGCCACATGAGGGCTTGCTTTTTGCGGGACGAGCTGTACTTTTAAGTGAAATCAGAAGTTTTAACATATAGTGTACTGGAAAACTGCAAAAAAATTTCAAGTGCAGAAAAACAATGTAAAAAAAAGCGCGATCGCACAATAGATTTTGGGATATTTTATTCATCAAGTTCACTATATGATAAAACTGATGTTTACAAAAAATGTGACTTTTGCTGTTTACATTCAGTTTTCTGTAAACAGATATGAAGGAACAAAATTCCAGGATGCTGGCAAAACGACCAGGTCAGAATACCAAAACCACTGGCAGGAACTCTGTGAGCCACCTCCTACCTGCTGGCAGCCGACCTGCCACAGCGATGTGTGTGCATCATACCGCAACTATGACATTGCACCAGGCCAGCTAATGCAAAGAGGAGCCATAGATGGCAGCACGTACGTAGGAGGCGCCTCTCAGGATCTCATCCCGCTGCCACAGTATTGACCCAGTATTGTCATTACAGGGGTAGCATTGCTGCAGCAAGGCATGACCTCTGAACGCCAGAGGAGTGTCTGCTCCAGTAAGGGGGGGAATAGGAGTGCAGGGCAGGCAAGACAGGTACTGGTAGTGGGGGACTCAATTATTAGGGGGACGGATAGGGCAATCTGTCACAAAGACAGGGATCGCCGAACAGTGTGTTGTCTTCCTGGCGCTCGAGTTCGGCACATCGCTGATCGGGTTGACAGATTACTGGGAGGGGCTGGGGAGGACCCAGCGGTCATTGTACACATTGGCACAAATGACAAAGTTAGAGGTAGGTGGAAGGTCCTTAAAGATGATTTCAGGGAATTAGGTTGTAAGCTTAAAGCATGGACCTCAAAGGTGGTATTTTCGGAAATACTACCTGTGCCACGAGCCACACCAGAGAGGCAAAGAGAGATCAGGGAGGTTAACAGGTGGCTCAGGAATTGGTGTAGGAAAAAGGGTTTTGGGTTCCTGGAGAATTGGGCCGACTTTTCAGTTGGCTACAGATTCTATGCTAGGGATGGGCTGCATCTTAATGGGGAAGGTGCAGCTCTGCTGGGGCAGAAAATGGCTAGAAGGTTGGAGGAGTGTTTAAACTAGGAATGGGGGGCGAGGGTATTCACTTTATAGAAGGGGAATGTAGTGCAGATAGTGACCAGGGCACAAGTAATGAAATTGGGGGTGGTACGGGGGGAAGGGTTAGGACAGTTAATACAGTAAGCAGGAATACAGGTACAGAGTCATACGTAACGTGCATGTACACTAATGCCCGAAGCCTCACAAATAAGGTGGAGGAATTAGAATTAATATTGTTGGAAGAAAATTATGATATAGTGGGGATATCAGAGACATGGCTGGATGAGAGCTATGACTGGGCTGTTAATTTACAGGGTTATAGCCTATTCAGGAATGACCGTACAAATAAGCGAGGGGGAGGTGTGTGTCTATATGTAAAATCATCCTTAAAACCCATCCTGCGTGACAACATATGTGAGGGTACTGAGAATGTAGAGTCCCTATGGGTGGAGATAAGGGGGGGGGAGAATGAATAATAAAATACTGATAGGGGTGTGTTATAAGACGCCGAATATTATGGAAGAGGTAGAGAATCTCCTCATAAAGCAAATTGATAAAGCAGCGAGTCTCGGAGAGGTAATTATTATGGGGGACTTTAACTATCCTGATATAAATTGGGGAACAGAAACTTGCAGTTCCAGCAAAGGAAATAGATTTTTGATAACAATGAAAGATAATTACCTTTCACAAATGGTACAGGACCCCACAAGAGGGGGAGCACTACTAGACCTTGTACTAACCAATAGGCCAGACCGCATATCAAATATACAAGTTGGGGGTTACTTGGGGAATAGTGATCACAAAATAATAAGTTTTCATGTATTCTTTAGTAAGATGTCTAGTAGAGGGGCTACAAGGACACTAAATTTCAGGAAAGCAAATTTTAAACGGTTGAGAGATGATCTTAGTACATCATCCCAGTTTATTGCACTAAGTAATAAAAGTACACAAAGCAAATGGGAGACTTTTATGAGCATCCTGAATAGGGCTTGTGCAGAAAATATACCCTATGGGAACAAACATGCTAGAAATAGGAGTAAACCCCTATGGCTAAATAGAGCTGTAAGGGAAGCAATAAAAGAAAAACAGAAAGCCTTAAAAGAATTAAAGAGGGTAGGTAGTGATGAGGCATTATATAATTATAGAAAATTAAATAAAATATGTAAAAAGCAAATTAAGTTAGCTAAGTTTGAGACAGAGAGACTCATTGCGAGAGAAAGTAAAAATAATCCTAAAATATTCTTTAACTACATAAACAGTAAAAAACTGAAAAGCGATAGTGTTGGCCCCCTTAAAAATAGTCTTGGTGAAATGGTGGAAGGGGATGAGGGTAAAGCCAACCTGCTGAATGACTTTTTTTCTACGGTTTTTATACAAGAAAATGCCATGGCAGATGACATGACCAGTGATACCATAAATTCACCCTTGAATATTACCTGCTTAACCCAGCAGGAAGTACGCCGCCGCCTCGAAATCACTAAGGTTGACAAATCTCCGGGCCCGGATGGCATACCCCCCAGAGTACTACAGGAATTGAGTTCTGTGATAGATAGACCATTATTTTTAATCTTCTCAGATTCCTTAATAACAGGGTCGGTACCGCAGGACTGGCGCATAGCAAATGTGGTGCCAATATTCAAAAAGGGGACAAAAACTGAGCCGGGAAATTATAGGCCAGTAAGTTTAACCTCTACGGTTGGTAAAATCCTTGAGGGTTTCTTGAGAGATGCTATACTGGAGTATCTCAAGAAAAATAACCTTATGACAGAGTATCAACATGGGTTTATGAGGGATCGATCCTGTCAAACTAATTTGATCAGCTTCTATGAAGAGGTAAGTTCAAGCCTGGACCAGGGAAATGCAGTGGATGTTGTGTATATGGACTTTTCAAAAGCTTTTGATACGGTGCCACACAAAAGGTTGGTACATCAAATGAGAATAATGGGGATAGGGGAAAATATGTGTAACTGGGTTAAAAACTGGCTAAGTGATAGGAAACAAAGGGTGGTTATTAATGGTACGTACTCGGACTGGGTCTCAGTTCATAGTGGGGTACCACAGGGGTCAGTATTGGGCCCGCTTCTTTTCAACATATTTATAAATGACCTTGTTGGGGGCATGCGGAGTAGAATTTCAATATTTGCAGATGATACTAAACTCTGCAGGGTAATCAATACAGAGGAGGATAATTTTATATTACAGGGAGATTTATGTAAATTGGAGGATTGGGCTGAGAAGTGGCAATTGATGTTTAATGTAGATAAATGTAAGGTCATGCACTTGGGTAGAGGAAATAACATTTATGACTATGTACTTAATTGTAGAACACTGGGTAAAACAGACACAGAAAAAGAGTTGGGTGTATGGGTGGATGGTAAACTTCACTTTAGTGGACAGTGTCAGGCAACTGCTGCCAGGGCTAATAAAATAATGGGATGTATTAAAAGAGGTATAAGTGTTCATGAAAAAAATATAGTTCTACCTCTGTACAAGTCACTAGTGCGACCGCACTTAGAATACTGTGTACAATTCTGGTCACCGATATATAAGAAGGACATAGCTGAACTGGAGAGGGTGCAGAGAAGAGGGACAAAGATTATTAGAGGAATGGGTGGGCTGCAATACCAAGACAGGTTATTAAACTTGGGGTTATTTAGTTTGGAAAAATGAAGGCTTAGGGGGGATCTAATCACAATGTATAAATATATGAGGGGACAGTACAGAGACCTTTCCAAAGATCTTTTTACACCTAGGCCTGCGACTGGAACACGGGGGCATCCGCTACGTCTTGAGGAAAGAAGGTTTAATCATAATCACAGACGAGGATTCTTTACTGTACGAGCAGTGAGACTATGGAACTCTCTGCCGCATGATGTTGTAATGAGTGATTCACTACTAACATTTAAGCAGAGCCTGGATGCCTTTCTTGAAAAATTTAATATTATCAGTTATGTATGTTAGATTTTATGACAGGGTATTGATCCAGGGAACTAGTCTGATTGCCGAATGTGGAGTCAGGAAGGAAATTTTTTCCCCATTGGAACTTGTTTGCCACATTGGGGTTTTTTTTGCCTACCTCTGGATCAACATGTTAGGCTACGGGTTGAACTAGATGGACTTAGAGTCTCCCTTCAACCTTAAAAACTATGATACTATGATACTATGATACTATGACCCGACAACTTCACCAGGAACAGGAGAGTTGAGGACTAAAGGTACCGTCACACTAAGCAACTTACCAGCGATCCCACCAACGATAGGGATCGCTGGTAAGTTGCTAGGAGGTTGCTGGTGAGATGTCACACTAAGCGACGCTCCAGCGATCCCACCAGCAACCTGACCTGGCAGGGATCGCTGGAGCGTGGCTACACGAGTTGCTGGTGAGCTCACCAGCAACCAGCCCCCAGCGCCGCGTGGAAGATGCTGCGCTTGGTAACTAAGGTAAATATCGGTAACCAACCCGATATTTACCTTGGTTACCACTGCACGGAGCTACACGTGCAGAGAACAGGGAGCAGCGCACACTGAGCGCTGGCTCCTTGCTCTCCTAGTTACAGCACACATCGGGTTAATTAACCCGATGTGTGCTGCAGCTAAATGTGCACAGAGCAGGGAGCAGCGCACAATGCTTAGCACTGGCTCCTTGCTCTCCTAGTTACAGCACACATCGGGTTAATTAACCCGATGTGTGCTGCAGCTAAATGTGCACAGAGCAGGGAGCAGCGCACAATGCTTAGTGCTGGCTCCTTGCTCTCCTAGTTACAGAACACATCGGGTTAATTAACCCGATGTGTGCTGCAGCTAAATGTGCACAGAGCAGGGAGCAGCGCACAATGCTTAGTGCTGGCTCCTTGCTCTCCTAGTTACAGCACACATGGGGTTAATTAACCCGATGTGTGCTGCAGCTACATGTGCACAGAGCAGGAGCCGGCACTGACAGTGAGAGCGGAGGAGGCTGGTATCAAAGGTAAATATCGGGTAACCAAGGACAGGGCTTCTTGGTTACCCGATGTTTACATTGGTTACCAGCCTCTACAGAAGCCGGCTCCTGCTGCCTGCACATTTAGTTGTTGCTGTCTCGCTGTCACACACAGCGATCTGTGCTTCACAGCAGGACAGCAACAACTAAAAAATGGCCCAGGACATTCAGCAACAACCAACGACCTCACAGCAGGGGCCGGGTTGTTGCTGGATGTCACACACAGCAACATCGCTAGCAACGTCACAAAAGTTGTTCGTTAGCAGCGATGTTGCTAGCGATGTTGCTTAGTGTGACAGGGCCTTTAGTTCCAGGTCGTCGTCTATCTGATGCCCGTACGCTGGACTAACAAAAGAATCAAATTGATGCAAAAATGCACTGACCTGTATTTATTGATGTGTTAATAAACGTAATAAAAGTTATCTTTGGATTGTCTTCTGGCTTCAGCAGCGTCCCACTCGGATGTCATCTCTGTGCTGTACATGTTGCACGGATTGACAGATGGAAGGAGAATATCTTATTTTTTTGGCGATACTGTCCGATTTTCTTGTACGTGAGAATGACTGATGTCTGAATGTGGCACTACGAATAAGGGGTGACAAAGGGGAAAGAAGATTGAAACAACAACACTATACTAGATTTGATTATCTTGATTAAAAAGCTTGTGCAATCCTGATGGGCGGTTTCTCTGTTAAAGGAGTTGTCCAACATTAGCTTACCAAACATTTTTGAGTTTATCTGTGCTGTATTGTCATATAAAACCCCCCTACATTGTTATTTTTTGTTTTCTAACTTTTGTTTCTCTTGAATTATCCCTTTATTCTCTGCAGCTCCTTGTTTATATTCAGCTCCAGCAAACATAACTTCCTGTGCCAAACCTCCCAGTCAGAGCTGGCACCGCCCAGCCTCAGTGTCCAGGCCCGCCCCCTGCCCGCCCTCTGCACACACATTCCCTGTCAGTATATTCTGCCCCAGCACCTGACCTGTTATCACTCTAGCATTGGAAATAAAAGCCCCACATCGGGCTCTGCGACCCCCACACACATCGGGCTCTGCGACACACACACAGCGCTCTGTACCGACCCCTACCCCCATAGGGAACACATGTAGGCTACATTCACATGACAGTTCCGTTTTTGCGGTCCGCAAAAAAAGGTCATTTTTTTTCACGGATGCATTCGTGTGCCTTCCGTTTTTTTGCGGACCGCAAAAAACGGAAGCAGCAAGAAAGATAAATAGATGAGTAGATATAGAGATGGATAGATATAGAGACAGAGAAATAGACGGATGAATGAATGAATGGGATAGCTAGATAGATAGATAGATGAGAAAGACATATATAATGTCCCACCTCCCTGCATATTCTAAGCTGGCACCCTTTAGTGACTTTCATGTGGCACTAAAGGGTGCTTAGCCTTGTATTTAGCCAAAAAAATAATTTAAAAAAAACCGACGTGGGGTCCCCCCTATCTTTTGTAGCCAGCTAGGGTAAAGCAGACGGTTGCAGCCTACAAACCACAGCTGGCAGCTTCACCTTGGCTGGTAATCCAAAACAGAGGGCACTTCACGCTGTTATTTTAAATTATATAAATAATTTAAAAAAAAAAAAAAACGTGGGGTCCCCCCCAAATTGGATCACCAGCCAAGGTAAAGCGGACAGCTGTGGTCTGGTATTCTCAGACTAGGGAGGGCCATTGTTATTGGACACTCCCCAGCCTAAAAATAGCAGGCTACAGCCGCCCCAGAAGTGGCGCATCCATTAGATGTGCCAATCCTGGTGCTTCGCCCCAACTCATCCCGTCCGTTGCCCTGGTGCGTTGGCAAATGGGGTAATATACGGGGTTGAAGCCAGATGTGTAATGTCACCTGGCATCAAGCCCAGCAGTTGGTGACGTCACGCGTCTATCAGATACCCGACATCACCAACCCAGTCAGAAATAAAAAAAATAGACAAAAAAAGTTTTATTTGAAAAAACACTCCTTAAAACATTCCCTCTTTCACCAATTTATTGAAAAGAACAATAAAATCAGGGTCCGGCGTAATCCAATAAGGGGGTCCCACGACAATCCATACCATAGTCAATGTCCCAGTCAATGACGAACAGAATGTTCCCCAATGTCTGGGAGACCAGTGCAGTGACCTGAGCTAACATCAATAGCCCAGGTCACTGCAGGGGATGACTAGCGCTGCTGCCAGGAGGTTAGATGAGATCATTACCCGCTGTGACGATCTCCTGCTCTACTGACGTCAGCGCTGTCACTGACTTCTATGCCCGCCGCGTTCTCAGCAATATCGCGAGAGCCTGTGACGTCACCGCTAGTGACAGTTTCGGGTCGCCCGCGAGACGTGACGTGAGAATGCGGCGGGCATAGAAGGCTGTGACAGCGGTGACGTCGGCAGAGGAGGAGATCGTCACAGGAGGAAATAATCTCATCTAACCTCCTGCCAGCAGCGCTAGTCATCCCCACGGCTGCACGCACTGTGAGAAGCTGCTGATAGCCCCGCGGCTGCTCGCACTGCAGTGTAACAGGGAGCGGGACACAGACTGCACGGGCACTCCTGCTATCCTAAGCACTGTAAGCAGGGGGCCTGGTGCTGGCGGTGACACCGTGGGTGGGGAAGAGTACGGGGGAATGTGTGGGAGGGTGCAGGGAAGGGGGCGGTGACTCCACGCACTGTAGCCGCCCAGCAGGGCGGCAACATGCTGTTCCCAGATTTGCATGTCAACATGGTCCTGCCCATGTTGACATGAAATGACCGGAAGCAGCAAAATCGCGGCAGGAGCGGTCACATGACCCCTCTGAGCCTGGGGAGAGGGGCTGACAGCAGGGCAGATAAGTGCTCTCTATCTACTTACCTGCCCCAATGTAGCCCAATAGGGTAATAATAAAAAAAAAAAAAATCAAAATAAGCCGGATAACCCCTTTAAGCAGTTACAAGTCAACCTCCGACAGCGATATTTAAGGTGCACCGGAAGGAGGGAGTGCGCTGTGCTGTATAGAGTGGGGAAAATAAAGTTTTTGATACACTGCCAATTTTCCAGGTTTTCCCCACCTACAAAGAATGGAGAGGTCTTTAATTTTTATTTTAGGTACCAGGGCTGTGGAGTAGGAGTCGGTGTTCATTTTGGTGGAGTCGGAATCGGTATAAAATGGACCGACTCCAACGCCTTAAATATATAATAAATTGGGGACAGTAGTGCAATGCAGAATGTGCTGAATATTTTTTCATAGGAATTTGGCAAAGTTATGAAATGTCCTATAAATGACTGTTCTATTCCTGATCTAAGGCTACATTCACACACAGCGTTTTTGCTGTGTTTTTTGAGGATACGTTTTTCAGCTGCAAAAGCAGATCAGCTTTTTTAAAAAAAAAACGCATCACCTGAAAGGTTTTTGAGCTCAAATAATGCTTTCAATAGCAAAAGCAGATTAGAAGAACACTACAAACTGACATGCTCATTCTTTGTGAGGATCCGTTTTTGAGGCCTCCAGTTTCTCCAGTGGAAAAAGTTCTGCAAGATTACGAACTCAAAAAAGAACAGGTTCTTGCTATTGTAACGGACAATGCTTAAAACATAAGTAGAATTAAACTGATGAATGAGAGTAATGAGCAACAGCTAGAAGAAAATGTAGGATTCAGTATGTTTGAGATGGAAGGCCACAGTGCTGTTCATGTAACTGAGAAACAAACATTAAAACAGAAGAACAGCAAAATGATACTTTAGAATTAGATGATCTTGTGCACATGCTGCAGCTGGCAATAAGAGATAGTCTGCAAGAGAGACATGCTAGAAATCTAATTGGAAAAGTGAGGAAATTGGTTATTGCCGCCAGAACCCCTAAAATTGATTCCAGAAGAATTTTATTTTCTAATAGCTGTGTCTCTCTCCGTTTCATTGAAGCAGAAATGCCATCTGCGAATAAACCTTCTCTTTGGGACAGGCAAAATAGCAAGTTCTTCCACTCCCTTATGAAAATGCCAGGAGTTAAATCCTCAGCTTGTAATTTTTTAGTCACGGTAAATTGGTGATTAAGCAATTCCTTCAATTCAGCCATCTGTGTCCATTGACCTTCATTTAGGGTTACTTGAGGGTTCACCATATCTATAAGAAAATGTTTTAGTTCAAGCAATTGCTCAATCATTAAATAAGTGCTGCCCCATTGAGTGGCTTGATCAACAATTGCCCCTTTCCCAGCACGCCTCTTCAAGATGGCAGCTGTTTGTGGACCCAAGTCATCGTATACTGCTTAATGATCAACAAATTACTAAAAGAAAAGAAGCTCTGACTGAGGTAGCAGTTAGGATGAGTGGCCTACAGGACTGCCAGGCGCAAGAGGACTTGGGTTCTAAAGTTGTATTCTAATAAATATATTTTATGTTCTATCTAAATATCTTGATTATTGTATCATAAAAATGATTCAATGTCTGTGTAATACTACTGTATGTTCTGAGGATTTCGATTGCGTTTTAGGGCAATGACAACAGAGACGAGTTCTTGGTACAAGATGTTATATAATATGTCACCACGGTAGATACACAACGGGAATAAACACAGTAAAACAACACACAAAACGGAGCGAAGGGGATTCCCGGGGCCACGCACCGGACTCCCCCAGGGAGACCACCAGAGCGAACCCCTGTACAGGGACTGTCCGGCAATCAACCCTGGAAGGCCTAAATGTGCGGCAGCCGGTACACAAGGGGCAAGTGGTATAGTCCAGGAGTGTCCGTACGGGATGATTGTCCAGAGTGGTTACGAACCGGGCAGAGTGCTGATCAAAGACGGCAGACGGAGTCCGGGCACAGCTTGAAGAAAACCGGGTATGGTCCAGAGTCGGTCGGTAGAGTTTCAGGAGAATCCAAGGCAATCAGGAAGTAGAAACAGCAAAGCAGGAGCACACAGCAAGCAGTATACTCAGGCACTGGACTGGGCTGAGAGGCGGCCTTTTAAGCAGCTGGACAGGAAGTAGGGCAACAGAACCTTAAACTCCATGTTAACTGAGGGCAAGCTCATTCAAAAGAGAACTGGAAAACCTGGAAACCTGACATTACTCCCCCCCCCCCAGAGACGGCCTCAGGACGGATCAGGGCCCGGCTTGTCCGGGAACCGTCGATGAAACTGAGCGATCTTCCGGGGTGCCCGAATGTTACCCACCGGTTCCCAGGAATCGTCCTCGGGGGCGTACCCCTGCCAACGTACCAGATATTGAAGCCGACGACGATGGAGCCGGGAGTCAATAATGTCCTCAACCACGAACTGCTCCTCGCCGTCGACCATCACAGGCGGAGGAGGAGGCACAACACGACCACGAAACGTATTAGGGGAGACAGGTTTGAGGAGAGACACATGAAAGACCGGGTGTACCTTTAGATGGTGCGGCAACCGTAGCCGACAGGCCACAGGGCTCACGATCCCGGTGATCTTAAACGGACCGATGAATTTTTGTCCCAGCTTCTGCGAAGGAACACCCAATCTCAGGTTTTTGGTGGATAACCATACAGAGTCCCCTACCTTGTACATGGGTGCCGGTTTCCGGTGAGTGTCTGCCGACCTCTTGTAACGCTCCTGGGCCGTAGCCACAGTGTCCTTTAGAACCTCCAGATTCTGTCGAAGCTCTGTCAATCTGTCCTCCACCGCCGGCACCGAAACCGCAACCGGTGACCTAGGCAAAACATTCGGATGATAACCCAAGTTAGCAAAAAAGGGCGTTACCTTAGTGGAGCTGCTCTGAGTGTTGTTATAGGAGAACTCCGCCAACGGAAGCATCTTCAACCAATCGTCTTGGAGATGGCTGACATAACATCGAAGGTATTGTTCCAGGGTTTGATTCGTCCGTTCGGTTTGCCCATTTGTCTGAGGATGGTATGCAGAAGACAAACAGACATCAATCTGGAGTGCCGTACAAAAGCCCTTCCAGAACCTAGACGTGAACTGCACGCCCCGGTCAGAGATGATCTCGTCTGGTACCCCATGCAATCGGAATACGTTCTGGATAACCAAATCCACTGTCTCTGCGGCTGAGGGAAGACCGGTACACGGAATGAAGTGAGCAGCTTTAGTCAATCGATCCACCACCACTAAGATGGTATTGTGCCCGCCTGAGACTGGCAACTCCACAATAAAATCCATGGAGATAGACCCCCAAGGGCGAGATGGCACGGGTAACGGTTGGAGGAGTCCCGTAGGAGCCACACGAGGGACCTTGCACCGGGCACAAACCATGCATGAGTGGACATAGTCCTTTACATCCTTTAGACAGGTAGGCCACCAGAAAAAACGGCTCAGAAATTCCTGCGTCTTCTGTACCCCCCTATGACCAGCCAACACGGAGTCATGGACCAACTTGAGAACCCGAAGTCTTACGGCCTCCGGGACATAAATGCGTCGCTCTCTCAACCACACACCATTCCGAAGAACAAGAGTTACATCATTCGGGGGGGCAGCAAGAAATACGTCACCATCATAGGCCAGCTTGATGTCCTTCCACAAGTCCTGGTCCTGGATTACTCCAACGAAATTGGCATCCGATAACACGGTCTGAGACGGGGTTCCAGGCACGGAGTCCACGGCGTGGATTCGGGACAAGGCATCGGCTTTCCCATTACGTGAACCTGGACGGTATGTAACGACAAAATTGAATTGGTTAAGAAATAGGCTCCAACGGGCTTGCCGTGGAGACAGGCACCTGGCAGACTTAAGAAATTCCAGATTACGATGATCTGTGAGTACTATCACTTGCTGCGCGGCTCCCTGTAAGTGGTGTCTCCATTCCTTGAAAGCGGAAATAATCGCTAACAATTCCTTGTCCGCAATGTCATAGTTCCTTTCTGCAGGGGACAACCGGCGGGAAAAGAAAGCACACGGATGTAAGAGACTCTTGTCCCCAGTCCTTTGAGAAAGGATGGCCCCTAATGCGTAGTCGGAAGCGTCGACTTCCACGATAAAGGGAAGTGCGGGATTCGGATGTACCAATATAGGCGCTGAGGTAAAACAAACCTTGAGACGATGGAAGGCTTCCTGGGCCTGGGCGGACCACACAAACTTCTGTCCTTTCTTGGTTAACAGAGTGATGGGACGAACGATCTCTGAAAAATTACGGATAAAACGTCGGTAAAAGTTGGCAAAACCGACAAAGCGTTGTACCTCTTTGACGTTACCCGGTTCCGGCCAGTCCAGAATTGCTTGTATCTTGCCAGACTCCATGTTCAGTCCCTGAGGAGAGATGACATACCCTAAGAATTGTATCTGTGAGCAATGGAATTCGCATTTCTCCAGTTTAATGTACAGGTGATTTTCCCTCAGCCGGGTAAGTACGGTCTTGACGTGCTCCTGGTGTTCCTGTAAGGAATCAGAAAAGATTAGGATATCGTCCAGATAAATCACCATGAATTGGTCCATGATATCCCTAAAAATATCGTTAACTAGATGTTGGAAAGCCGCGGGAGCGTTACAAAGTCCAAAAGGCATCACTAGGTACTCAAAATGTCCATACCGACATCGGAACGCGGTCTTCCACTCGTCTCCGGGACGTATGCGAAGTAGATTATATGCCCCACGGAGATCCAATTTGGTGAATATTTTTGCCTGTTGGACCCTCTCCAATAGCTCAGGAATCAACGGTAACGGATACCGGTTCCGGATGGTTATTTTATTCAGTTCCCGGTAGTCAATACAGGGTCTCAGAGTCCCCTCTTTCTTTTTCACGAAAAAGATGGGTGCCCCTGCTGGTGAGGTAGACGGGCGAATAAATCCCTTGGCTAGGCTCTCATCAATGTATTCTTTTAGTGCTTCTAGCTCAGGTGCCGCCAACGGGTAGACATGGCCAAACGGAATCTCCGCCCCTGGAAGTAAGTCTATGGGGCAATCATACGGTCTATGCGGGGGAAGCCGATCGGCTTTTCTTTTGTCGCATATGTCAGCAAAGTCATCATAAACCGGGGGTAGAACAGGTACCTGTACAGTGCCCTCCGCATTCGGTGTTACTGGAGCCGGAACAGTTGGACTAATGGTCGGACCACTCTGCGGTGGGAAGGTTATTTCCTTAGTTTCCCAATCGATGACCGGATTCGTAGACCGTAGCCACGGAATACCTAAAATAATCGGAAAATGAGGAGAAGAAATTATCATGAAAACAAGGGTCTCCTGCTGACCTGGCTTCATCACGCATTCTAGCGGTACTGTTTCCTGATCCACTGGTCCAGAGCTTAACGGAGATCCGTCTACCGTCTCCATGGTAACCGGTGAGGATCTTTGCTGAGTCCGGATACCGTGTTTCCTGGCAAAAGAGGAGTCCATGAAATTTCCCCCTGCCCCAGAATCTATCATTGCAGAGGTAGGTATTAGATGCCCCTCCCACCGGATCTGAATGGGGAGCGAGCAATGGGTATATTTCCCTTCTGAGTCCTTCGGTGAGGTTGACATTACAGTCAAGGGAAATACCGCATCCAAGTGCCCACTTGCCTCAGAGATATCGGACTCTGCGTCCGTGTTGTCACACTCTGCCATGGCTGCCAATACCTTATTTGGGCGATTCGGACGTTTCGGGCAGTCGATCAAGAAATGATCCGATTGACCGCAATAGAAACACAAACGCTCACGGAGCCGGTGTTCGCGACGTTCGTTGGTCTCTCGCTTTTGCAGAGAGTCCACTTGCATAGGAACGTCCTCGGCCTCCCGTGGTGTCCTGAGAGCGGGTTCTCTAGAAGGAAACGCAAAGTTGTTTACACGGTTTACAGCTGCCCATTTTTCCTGTCTACGCTCCGTCAAGCGGGTATCAATACGCACACAGTGCTGGAGAAACAGTTCAAAATCCCCTGGAGATTCGGAACGAGCTAACTCGTCCTTGATGGTACTGGACAAACCTTTTCTGAATACAGACAATAATGCATTGTTTCCCCAGTCGGTGTCTACCACTAACCTCTTGAACTCAGTGGCGTATTCAACGACAGAACGCTTTCCCTGACGTAAGGAAAGGAGAGCCGATTCAGCGGTAGCACGGCGATTCGGATCATCAAACATTTGCGCCATTGCGTTCAGAAAGTCATCCAGGTGATTTAAACGGATGTCCCGATTCTCTATCATAGGATTAGCCCAAGCCAGTGCTCGTGAGGTTAATAACATGATTATACATAACACTTTGGACCGGTCAGAACGGTAATAATCAGCATGTACATCAAAAAACAGTATACATTGGTTCACAAATCCACGAAACTGACTACGATCACCATTGAAACGGAATGGGGGTAACCTAGGCATACCGGCAGCTGATACGGACGTAGTGGGGACGGCTTCCTGAGCCTCCACTCTGACTTGCAAATCCTGAATAGCCGGACCCAGTACCTGGTGATCATGGCCCAGCTGTGCCTCCACATCTCTGAGTTTAGTTTGCACCGCCTCCATCTCCTGCTGCAAGGAGTTGATCATGGAAAAGAGCTGATCTACTCGTGTCTCAGTCATTGCCCCAGCGAAATCCTCTTATGGCCTGAGTATAATGTAATACTACTGTATGTTCTGAGGATTTCGATTGCGTTAGGGCAATGACAACAGAGACGAGTTCTTGGTACAAGATGTTATATAATATGTCACCACGGTAGATACACAACGGGAATAAACACAGTAAAACAACACACAAAACGGAGCGAAGGGGATTCCCGGGGCCACGCACCGGACTCCCCCAGGGAGACCACCAGAGCGAACCCCTGTACAGGGACTGTCCGGCAATCAACCCTGGAAGGCCTAAATGTGCGGCAGCCGGTACACAAGGGGCAAGTGGTATAGTCCAGGAGTGTCCGTACGGGATGATTGTCCAGAGTGGTTACGAACCGGGCAGAGTGCTGATCAAAGACGGCAGACGGAGTCCGGGCACAGCTTGAAGAAAACCGGGTATGGTCCAGAGTCGGTCGGTAGAGTTTCAGGAGAATCCAAGGCAATCAGGAAGTAGAAACAGCAAAGCAGGAGCACACAGCAAGCAGTATACTCAGGCACTGGACTGGGCTGAGAGGCGGCCTTTTAAGCAGCTGGACAGGAAGTAGGGCAACAGAACCTTAAACTCCATGTTAACTGAGGGCAAGCTCATTCAAAAGAGAACTGGAAAACCTGGAAACCTGACAGTCTGATGTTCACATTCTACTACAATAAATTTTTCACTTAAATATAAGCAATATATGTGGGAGTCGGAGTCAGAGTCGTATAGTCGGAGCAAGGGAAATTGAGGAGGAGGAGTCGCAGGTTTGGCTTATCGACTCCACAGCCCTGGTAGGTACACTTCAATTGTGAGAGACAGAATGCCCACAAAATAATCCAGAAAATCACATCGTATGATTCTTAATTATTTATTTTCATTTTATTTCATAAAATAAGTATTTGATGCAATAGAAAAACAGAACTTAATATTTGGTACAGAAAACTTAATTTGTAATTACAGAGGTCAGACGTTTCCTGTAGTTCTTGACCAAGTTTGCACACACTGCAGCAAGGACACACAACAGCCCACTCCTCCATACAGATCTTCTCCAGATCTTCAAGATTTTGGGGTTGTCACTGGGCAACATTGAGTTTCAGCTTCCTCCCAAGATTTTCTGTTGGGTTCAGGTCTGGAGACTGGTTAGACCACTCCAGGACCCTGAAATGCTTCTTACGGAGGTACTCCTTAGTTGCCCTGGCTGTGTGTTTCGTGTCATTGTTATGCGGGAAGACCCAGGCACGACCCATCTTCATTGCTCTTACTGAGGGGAGGAGGTTGTTGGCCAAAATCTTGCGATACATGACCCCATCCATCCTCCATTCAATATGGTGTATTCGTCCTGTCCCCTTAGCAGAAAAGCACCCCCAAAGTATGATGTTTCCACCCTCATGCTTCACAGTTGGGACTATGCTCTTGGGGTTGTACTCATCCTTCTCTTTCTTCCAAACATGGCGAGTGAAGTGGATACCAAAAAATTCTATTTTGGTCTCACCTGACCACATGGCCTTTTCCCATGCCTCCACTGGATCATCCAGATGGTCATCTGCAAACGGGCCTAGACATGTGCTGGTGTGAGCAAGAGGACCTTGTGTGCCCTGATGGCATAGTGTGTTACTCCATGACGGTGTAGTTGTGTTACTAACGGTAATCTTTGAGACTTTGGTCCCAGCTCTCTTCAGGTCATTGACCAGGTCTTCTCATCTAGTTCTGGGTTGATTCCCTACCTTTTTCAGTATCATCCTTGCTACACGAGGAGAGATCTTGCATGGAGCCCCAGACCGAATAAGATTGGCCGTCATCTTATGTTTCTTCAATTTTTCCTCACCCTCACACCACACTTCAGGTACGTCAGCTTTGTGTGATTAGACATCCTGTGCTATTAGTTACACTTGCAAGAAAACTGGTGGCATTATATTATAACTTTGGCACAGGTAATGTCTAGCAGTCAGTGGGTTTTAAAACTATGTTGATTGATTGCTATAGATCATTCATTATTTTGGTCTCTTTGTTCACTGACTGCTCTGCAGTATCTGTACATGTACCAGTGTGCTGTGAGGGCGCCATCTGGTGGTATTCATCACCTGTCTCTACATGTTTTAACCATCTTTTTTGCCTTATGTATTTTCTAGTTAATAAAATGTATATACTCTTTTTCAACTACAAAGCCTTTGTACAGACTCTTCTTCACTTGTTACATTAAATTTCTGTATATGGCTTTCTCCATATGCTAACTATGGTACGAGATCTCTCGTGTGTTATGGTATTGTTTGTTCATTGCCTATTGTTCTGTAGCTCATGCCAGCCTTTTTCAGGTTTATAATTTTGTCCCTGGTGTCCTTAGACAGCTCTTTGGTCTTGGCCATATTAGAGAGGTTAGAGTATGATTGATTGAGTGTGTGGCATGTGTCTTTTATATAGGTAAGAACAAGTTCAAACAGGTGCCATTAATACAGGTAATGAGTGCAGAGTAGGAGCTTCTTAAAGAAAAAAATAACAGTTCTGTTAAAGCCAGAATTCTCGCTAGTTGGTAGGTGAGCAAATACTTATTTCATGCAATAAAATGCAAATTATTTACGTAAAAATCATACAGTGTGATATCCTGGATTTTTTTTGTTTGGTTTCTGTTTGTCACAGTTGAAGTATACCTACGATAAGAATGACTGCCCTCTCCATTCTTTGTAGGTGGGAAAACTTGTAAAGTTAGTAGTGTATCCAATACTTTCCCCACTGTACAGGAATGCTGTGGCATGGTAATGCTGTATACAGCGCAGGTTCAAGTCTCCTAAAGATACTATTAAGGACAAAGAACATTTTTAAAAACATGAAAAAAAAAAATATAAAAGTTCAAATCTCCTCCCTTTACCACATTAAAAACTAAGAAATAAGAAAAAAAACAAACACATTTGGTATTGCTGCATTTGTAGAAGTCCAATCCATCAAAATATAAAATATATCAGATCCCTAATCAACGTAACAAGAAAAAATAAAATCCAAAATTGGGTTTTCTTTGTACACAGCGACAATGGAATTTTTTTTTTATATCAGGTGATCAAAATAAAAATATTGTACATACCCCAAAATCATACCAATAAACATCAGCTTGGGGTGGAAAAAAAGAAGCCTCACACAGCCCCAGATCAGGGGTGGGATTCAAAATTTTAACAACAGGTTCTCTGTAAACCCCGCCCATTTGAAAAACACACTTCATTTTGTAACCACACCCATTTTTGCACACTTTCCTCAACCACAAAATACAAGTATTTAATAATAAAAACTTTCCCCTTCTTATTCTTCCTATACCTTCACTTTCCTATCAAGTACCAGTTGTTTCAGTCACAGTCAGTCACTTATTTAGGTCATGTGCACACTAGACAGTGCCTTTTTCTTAAGGAAAATCCGGACCCTCTTAAAGAATCCGGCACCCGCGGTAAAAAACCACACCAAAACCGCAACGAAGTCCGCATTTGCTTTTACCACGGATTTTCCGCAGGTTGGTCCCTGCGGATTTTTACTATTATCTATGGCAAAAACCGCAGGTAGCTGTGGAAAAGAAGTTAAATGCTCATTACCGTATTTTTTGTTTTTGAAGACATACTGGATTATAAGACGCACCACAAACTTGGATAAAAAAAAAAAAAAAGTGAAAAAAAAAAAATATGGGGTCCGTTTTATAATCTGGTGGTGTCTTACCATGGAGAGGGGGCAGCAGCGGAGCAAGGAGATGCAGCCCAGATACTCACTGTGGTCTCTGCTCTGCGCGGGGCTGGTGACGCCATTCTGAAGATGTCGGTGGTCTATGGTGAGGGCTTCAAATAATTGCGGTCATAGTCAGCGCGTGCGTAGATGACAGCTTGAGCTGAGAGCTCCATCTGCGCAGGCGCTGACTCTAGGTGCCATTATTTGAATCCCTGCCGGCCAGTATATCCCCAGAATGACCGCCCGCCGAGCAGCACAAAGCAGCTACGCGCCAAGCAGCACATAGCAGCCGCGTGCAGAGCAGAGCCGAACAGAGTGGAGCCGATGCACACAACAGCGCCGTACTGACAAGCGCTGGTAGCACCCGGTAAGTTACATTTGGATTTTAAGACGCACCCCTCATTTTCCTCGAAAACATTTTTGGGAGGAAAAGTGCGTCTTATAATCTGAAAAATATGGTAATTCCACAGCGGAAAATCCGCGGGTATAAAAAAATGCAGTGTGAGCACAGCATTTATAAAAACCCATAGAATTTGCTGGGGAATGACTGCAGCAATGTTAAACACATTTTCTGCAGCAAATCTTCGGCAAAATCCGCGGTAAATCCACAGCATGCGCACAGGGCCTTGCTTGGCATTTTGTATGAAACTTTTTCTATAATGTTTGAAAATTATTACTAAAGGAACCCTGCTCAAATTGGAACGGACAACCTTTCCTATACAGATCCCATCCCATGCAGATTCTATGTGGCCTCCACCCCCATGCAGGCTTCCACCCCACGCGGCCTCCGCTCCCGCCCCACGTGGCCTCCGCTCCCACGCAGGCTCCCGCCCCATGTGGCCTCCGCTCCCACGCAGGCTCCCACCCCATGTGGCCTCCGCTCCCACGCAGGCTCCCACCCCATGTGGCCTCCGCTCCCACGCAGGCTCCCACCCCATGTGGCCTCCGCTCCCACGCAGGCTCCCACCCCATGTGGCCTCCGCTCCCACGCAGGCTCCCACCCCATGTGGCCTCCGCTTCCACGCCATGTGGCCTCCGCTCCCACGCCGGCTCCCACCCCATGTGGCCTCCGCTCCCACCCCATGTGGCCTCCGCTCCCACGCAGGCTCCCACCCCATGTGGCCTCCGCTCCCACGCAGGCTCCCACCCCATGTGGCCTCCACTCCCACCCCATGTGGCCTCCACTCCCACGCAGGCTCCCACCCCATGTGGCCTCCACTCCCACGCAGGCTCCCACCCCATGTGGCCTCCACTCCCACGCAGGCTCCCACCCCATGTGGCCTCCACTCCCACGCAGGCTCCCACCCCATGTGGCCTCCACTCCCACGCAGGCTCCCATCCCATGTGGCCTCCACTCCCACGCAGGCTCCCATCCCATGTGGCCTCCACTCCCACGCAGGCTCCCATCCCATGTGGCCTCCACACCCATGCAGGCTCCCACCCCATGTGGCCTCCACTCCCACGCAGGCTCCCACCCCATGTGGCCTCCACTTCCATGCAGATTCTATGTACTCTCCTCTCCCATGCAGGCTCCCACCACATGTGATTACAATATGGATCTGTGGATTTTTAATTTAATTAAAGTAGTCTCAATAGACAACACTGGTCCTCAATTTACAGAATAAACCTATAAATTGACCAACCATTCTTCATAATTTAGTAATATCCAAATGGACAAAAAATTAAGAATATTTAATTTATTAGAAAAATATATCAAAGGATCACACAGTGCAGTAAACGTGTTAAAAACAATCAGGAAAAATTCCAAAAAATGGAAATTCACAGGCCAATTGTCTAACAATATTCAGTACAATAGATGGTATATACAGTTAGGTCCAGAAATATTTGGACAGTGACACAATTTTCGCGAGTTGGGCTCTGCATGCCACCACATTGGATTTGAAATGAAACCTCTACAATAGAATTCAAGTGCAGATTGTAACGTTTAATTTGAAGGTTTGAACAAAAATATCTGATAGAAATTGTAGGAATTGTACACATTTCTTTACAAACACTCCACATTTTAGGAGGTCAAAAGTAATTGGACAAATAAACCAAACCCAAACAAAATATTTTTATTTTCAATATTTTGTTGCGAATCCTTTGGAGGCAATCACTGCCTTAAGTCTGGAACCCATGGACATCACCAAACGCTGGGTTTCCTCCTTCTTAATGCTTTGCCAGGCCTTTACAGCTGCAGCCTTCAGGTCTTGCTTGTTTGTGGGTCTTTTCGTCTTAAGTCTGGATTTGAGCAAGTGAAATGCATGCTCAATTGGGTTAAGATCTGGTGATTGACTTGGCCATTGCAGAATGTTCCACTTTTTTGCACTCATGAACTCCTGGATAGCTTTGGCTGTATGCTTGGGGTCATTGTCCATCTGTACTATGAAGCGCCGTCCGATCAACTTTGCGGCATTTGGCTGAATCTGGGCTGAAAGTATATCCCTGTACACTTCAGAATTCATCCGGCTACTCTTGTCTGCTGTTATGTCATCAATAAACACAAGTGACCCAGTGCCATTGAAAGCCATGCATGCCCATGCCATCACGTTGCATCCACCATGTTTTACAGAGGATGTGGTGTGCCTTGGATCATGTGCCGTTCCGTTTCTTCTCCAAACTTTTTTCTTCCCATCATTCTGGTACAGGTTGATCTTTGTCTCATCTGTCCATAGAATACTTTTCCAGAACTGAGCTGGCTTCATGAGGTGTTTTTCAGCAAATTTAACTCTGGCCTGTCTATTTTTGGAATTGATGAATGGTTTGCATCTAGATGTGAACCCTTTGTATTTACTTTCATGGAGTCTTCTCTTTACTGTTGACTTAGAGACAGATACACCTACTTCACTGAGAGTGTTCTGGACTTCAGTTGATGCTGTGAATGGGTTCTTTTTCACCAAAGAAAGTATGCGGCGATCATCCACCACTGTTGTCATCCGTGGACGCCCAGGCCTTTTTGAGTTCCCAAGCTCACCAGTCAATTCCTTTTTTCTCAGAATGTACCCGACTGTTGATTTTGCTACTCCAAGCATGTCTGCTATCTCTCTGATGGATTTTTTCTTTTTTTCAGCCTCAGGATGTTCTGCTTCACCTCAATTGAGAGTTCCTTAGACCGCATGTTGTCTGGTCACAGCAACAGCTTCCAAATGCAAAACCACACACCTGTAATCAACCCCAGACCTTTTAACTACTTCATTGATTACAGGTTAACGAGGGAGATGCCTTCAGAGTTAATTGCAGCCCTTAGAGTCCCTTGTCCCATTACTTTTGGTCCCTTGAAAAAGAGGAGGTTATGCATTACAGAGCTATGATTCCTAAACCCTTTCTCCGATTTGGATGTGAAAACTCTCATATTGCAGCTGGGAGTGTGCACTTTCAGCCCATATTATATATATATATAATTGTATTTCTGAACATGTTTTTGTAAACAGCTAAAATAACAAAACTTGTGTCACTGTCCAAATATTTCTGGACCTAACTGTAATTACATACAGATTGTAAATATAGTGACTCAGATTAAGACAAGTCAGCACCATATACTGTAGGTCATTCATTATCATTAAAGGGGTTATCCGGCTTCTTTTGACTTTTTTTTTTTTAATACCCCATTGGGCTACATTAATTCTACTTATGTTTTAAGCATTGTCCGTTACAATAGCAAGAACCTGTTCTTTTTTGAGTTCGTAATCTTGCAGAACTTTTTCCACTGGAGAAACTGGAGGCCTCAAAAACGGATCCTCACAAAGAATGAGCATGTCAGTTTGTAGTGTTCTTCTAATCTGCTTTTGCTATTGAAAGCATTATTTGAGCTCAAAAACCTTTCAGGTGATGCGTTTTTTTTAAAAAAAAGCTGATCTGCTTTTGCAGCTGAAAAACGTATCCTCAAAAAACACAGCAAAAACGCTGTGTGTGAATGTAGCCTTAGATCAGGAATAGAACAGTCATTTATAGGACATTTCATAACTTTGCCAAATTCCTATGAAAAAATATTCAGCACATTCTGCATTGCACTACTGTCCCCAATTTATTATATATTTAAGGCGTTGGAGTCGGTCCATTTTATACCGATTCCGACTCCACCAAAATGAACACCGACTCCTACTCCACAGCCCTGGTACCTAAAATAAAAATTAAAGACCTCTCCATTCTTTGTAGGTGGGGAAAACCTGGAAAATTGGCAGTGTATCGGCGGGGACCGAGGACAGGTAAGTATGTACTCCCTACATGTGTTCCCTATGGGGGTAGGGGGGTCGGTGCAGAGCGTCGTGTGTGCGTGTGCGGTGCAGAGCCCGATGTGGTGTGCGGTGAAGAGCCCGATGTGGTGTGCGGTGCAGAGCGTCGTGTGTGCGTGTGCGGTGCAGAGCCCGATGTGGTGTGCGGTGAAGAGCCCGATGTGGTGTGCGGTGCAGAGCCCGATGTGATGTGCGGTGCAGAGCCCGATGTGATGTGCGGTGCAGAGCCCGATGTGATGTGCGGTGCAGAGCCCGATGTGATGTGCGGTGCAGAGCCCGATGTGATGTGCGGTGCAGAGCCCGATGTGATGTGCGGTGCAGAGCCCGATGTGGGGCTCTCATTTGCAATGCTGTAGTGATAACAGGTCAGTGCTGGGGAAGAATACTGACAGGGAATGTGTGTGCAGGGGGCGGGCAGGGGGCGAGGCTGGACACTGGGGTGGGGCTGGATACTGAGGTCGGGCGGTGCCAGCTCTGACTGAGGTTTTGCACAGGAAGTGGTCAGTTTGCTGGATCTGAATGTAAACAAGGAGCTGCAGAGAATAAAGGGGGAATTCAAGAGGAACAAAAGTTAGAAAACAAGAAATAACAATGTAGGGGTGTTTTATATGACAATACAGCACAGATTAGCTTACCAAAAATTTTTGAGTTTATGTCGGACAACTCCTTTAAGTACCATATTTTTCAGATTAGAAGATGCACTTTTCCTCCCAAAAATTTGGGAGGAAAATGGGGGGGTGCGTCTTAAAATTCAATTATAGCTTTACCTGGGTGTCCTGTCTGTGCGGCGATTGGGCGGCCGGGTGCCTGTGGCTGCGTGCATCAATATATGTAGCTATATCCTTAGTGATAACCAGGCTCTATGATAACACAGTATCCTTTAAGAAAATGTATTCAATAGCCATATCTGGTCCTGCCAAGGGGATAACTACTGAGCAAGGGACAAACAACCTGCGGTGGCCATGTTTGGTACCCAGTCACACCGCCCTGCACCTCAACGCGTTTCGCCGGAGCTTCGTCCGGAGGTGCAGGGACAGGGATATTGGGCCCCTATATACATCCCTAATCATTTACATCAGTAGTGGTCGGCACACGCTCGTCACCCGCTGCCGCGGCCGGCGTCCAATCGGGGATCGGACCCGCTGCTGATGTCCGGAAGTCAGCACTGCACATGCGTGCAATGCCGATCCCCGATTGGACGCCAGGCACAGCAGAGGAGGCGGGAGCAGACTGACAGACGCGCGAACATTCAGAGCAAGCTGAACCGCCATGTTAAATATGGGCAAATAGAAGGGCATGTTACACCATCATAACAAAATATACCCCAAAGTCGATCCATATACGCAAAATGCATAATTATAAACATTTCAAAAGCACCATTCAATGTAAGGCCTTGTGCCCACAGGGCGTCTTTACAGCGTTTTTTCTAGCGTTTTTCATTGCTTTTTTTTTTAATCAATAAAAGCAAGGAAAAAGCATCCCAGCAAAGTCTATGAGAATCGGGGCTTGCTGTGCCCACGTTGCTTCTTTTTCAGTTGCTTTTTTTCTTGCTGAAAAAAGAAGCAACATGTCAATTGTTTTAGCGTTTTTTCCTGCTTTTTTCCCTAATTGACTTCAATGGAGTCAGGGAAAAAAGCAACATGAAAAAACGCATGTGTAATGCCCACGTTGCTTTATATTTTATGCGTTTGGGCGTTTTTAGGGAGAAAAGAAAGCTATGGCTATATAGATTCCTTCATAGAAGAAAGCCACATAGCCAGCTTATTTCCCATTGTTTACCGGGACACCTCTGCAGGGACCCCCGCTGATGTCACAAGGTAAAGAGTTCATTCCAGCGGGGGATCTCCAGGAAATCCCACAGTATAGCTGGGTTTACAAACTGAGACTTTCTAGCGATCCAACCTGCGATCTCAACCTAGCCGGGATCGCTACAAAGTCTCTGGTGAGCTGTCAAACAGGCAAACCTGGCCAACGACCTAACAGCGATCCGGACCTGCAGAGCGACTAGCTGGTCGTTGGGGACGTGTCAAAAAAGCAGGTGAACTTCACCCGACTTCATTTAATGCCGCGCGGCTCTGTGTGCCGTGTAAATAAATAAATAATTAAAAAATCCGGCGTTCGGTCCCCCCCTATTTTAATACCAGCCAGATAAAGCCATACGGCTGCAGGCTGGTATTCTCAGGATGGGGAGCCCCACGTTATGGGGAGCCCCCCAGCCTAACAATATCAGCCAGCAGACGCCCAGAGTTGCCGCATACATTAGATGCAACAGATCTGGGACTGTCCCATAGCTGCCCATAGCTGCCAATAAGTCCTAGATTAATCATGTCAGGCGTCTCCCCGAGATACCTTCCATGATTAATCTGTAAATTACAGTTAAAAAACACACACCCGAAAAATCCTTTATTAGAAATAAAAAACACTAACAAATTCCCTCATTACCAATTTATTACCCACAACAAAGCCCTCCTTGTCCGGCGTAATCCACAGTCCTCCAGCGTCGCATCCAGCTCTGCTGCATGCAGGTGACAGGAGCAGCAGAAGACACAGCCGCTCCTGTCACCTGCACGCAGCTAATGAAGAGAGCCGTGTGATCGGCTGAGCTGTCACTGAGGTTACCTGGATCCAGCGGTGGATGCAGCGGTGGCCGCGGGTAACCTCAGTGACAGTTCAGCTGATCGCGTTACTCACCTCATTTGCTGGTGATTTCCCCCCCTCTCTCATACTCACCGATCCCCGATCACCGGCGCTGCACGGCGTTAGCACTGCTCCGGCGGCTTTTCCTTTTTTGAAAAAGCCGGCCGCTCATTAAACAATCTCGTATTCCCTGCTTTCCCCGCCCACCGGCAAATGTGATTGGTTGCAGTGAGACACGCTGAGTGACAGCTGTGTCACTGCACCCAATCACAGCAGCCGGTGGGCGTGTCTATACTGTGCAGTAAAATAAATAAATAAATAATTAAAAAATCCGGCGTGCGGTTCCCCCTATTTTAATACCAGCCAGATAAAGCCATACGGCTGCAGGCTGGTATTCTCAGGATGGGGAGCCCCCCAGCCTAACAATATCAGTCAGCAGCCGCCCAGAATTGCCGCATACATTAGATGCGACAGTTCTGGGACTGTACCCGGCTCTTCCCGATTTACCCTGGTGCGTTGGCAAATCGGGGTAATAAGGAGTTATTGGCAGCCAATAGCTGCCAATAAGTCCTAGATTAATCATGTCAGGCGTCTCCCCGAGATTCCTTCCATGATTAATCTGTAAGTGACAGTAAATAAACAAGTGAAATATATCTTTGTACCGTGTTAGCCAGTAGAGATAAAAAAATTGTTTAAAAGAACAGAGAGTCCTCAGTGGTTGATACCTTTTAATGGCTAACTGAAAAGATGGTAATAATTGCAAGCTTTCGAGACTACTCAGGTCTCTTCATCAGCCCCCAAATCTAAGAAGCATCATTGTCAGAAGCTCCCTGTCCTCTCCAACACCAACAGGAACATTTCCCTGCAACCAGAAAAAATGCAAGACCTGTCCATTAATATTGACAACGGACAAGATAAAGATTCCCAGATCACATCAGGACTACAAGATCCCAGGTACGTTCAGCTGCACCACAACCAATGTGGTGTACTTAATTATATGTACCAAATGTCCAACTGGGGGTCTGTATGTAGGGGAGACAGGACAACAGCTCAGGACAAGGATGAATTCTCACCGCCACACAATTAGAGAAAAAAGGATGGATCTACCTGTGGCCAAACATTTTTGTAACCCAGACCACAGCATCATGGACATGAAATTGCTGGTATTGAAAGGAAACTTCAAGTCCCAGAGAGACAGGAGACTATGGGAGTACAAACTTATGATGACCTTTGACACATTCAGAGAAGGAATGAATGTGTCTCATGGATTCATGTCTTTTTACATCAGTTAAAAGATGTGCTCCTCTGACCATCCGAGCATGTCACAGCCCTGGACCAGACCCTTATCAAAGGACAATAAAACTTTCACACTGAACTGCAGCAGTATTTATGGCTAGAACAGCTTGTCCCCCTGCCATAGAGATAGTTCTGTTTCATATAACTTGTTCCTTTTTTTTTTTTTTTTTTCCTTTTTTTTTTTTTTTTACTGCACTATTCTAAGTCCTGTTGTGTATAAATACGTGACTCTTCAGATTTTGTGTTATACCATGCCTGATGAAGAGACCTGAGTAGTCTCGAAAGCTTGCAATTATTACCATCTTTTCAGTTAGCCATTAAAAGGTATCAACCACTGAGGACTCTCTGTTCTTTTAAACAATTTTTTTAGTAAATAAACACACACACACCCGAAAAAATCCTTTATTAGAAATTAAAAACACAAACACATTCCCTCATTACCAATTTATTACCCACAACAAAGCCCTCCTTGTCCGACGTAATCCACGGTCCTCCAGCGTCGCATCCAGCTCTGCTGCATGCAGGTGACAGGAGCAGCAGAAGACACAGCCGCTCCTGTCACCTGCACGCAGCTAATGAAGAGAGCCGTGTGATCGGCTGAGCTGTCACTGAGGTTACCTGGATCCAGCGGTGGATGCAGCGGTGGCCACGGGTAACCTCAGTGACAGCTCAGCTGATCGCGCTACTCACCTCATTTGCTGCGTGGAGCTGACCGGAGCGGCGGTGAGTAGCGCGATCAGCTGAGCTGTCACTGAGGTTACCCGCGGCCACCGCTGCATCCACCGCTGGATCCAGGTAACCTCAGTGACAGCTCAGCCGATCACACGGCTCTCTTCATTAGCTGCGTGGAGGTGACAGGAGCGGCTGTGTCTTCTGCTGCTCCTGTTACCTGCATGCAGCAGAGCTGGATGCGACGCTGGAGGACCGTGGATTACGCCAGACAAGGAGGGCTTTGTTGTGGGTAATAAATTGGTAATGAGGGAATTTGTTAGTGTTTTTTATTTCTAATAAAGGATTTTTCGGGTGTGTGTTTTTTAACTGTAATTTACAGATTAATCATGGAAGGTATCTCATAGACGCCTGACATGATTAATCTAGGACTTATTGGCAGCTATGGGCTGCCAATAACTCCTTATTACCCAGATTTGCCAACGCACCAGGGCAAATCGGGAAGAGCCGGGTACAGTCCCAGAACTGTCGCATCTAATGTATGCGGCAATTCTGGGCGGCTGTTGGCTGATATTGTTAGGCTGGGGGGCTCCCATAACGTGGAGCTCCCCATCCTGAGAATACCAGCCTTTAGCCGTATGGCTTTATCTGGCTGGTATTAAAATTGGGGGGGACCGCATGCCGGATTTTTTAATTATTTATTTATTTATTTTACTGCACAGTATAGACACGCCCACCGGCTGCTGTGATTGGGTGCAGTGACACAGCTGTCACTCAGCGTGTGGGCGTGTCTCACTGCAACCAATCATATTTGCCGGTGGGCGGGGAAAAGCAGGGAATACGAGATTGTTTAATGAGCGGCCGGCTTTTTCAAAAAAGGAAAAGCCGCTGGAGAAGAGTGAACGCCGGTGCAGCGCCGGGGATCGGGGAACAGTGAGTATGAGAGAGGGGGGGGCGGGTCAGAGAGCAAACTGGTGCCATTGTACCCAAAAGTACAGTGTGCACGGAGGTAAAGGGATTCATATGTATCGGCGTCTTAAAGACGCCGATACAAATGAATACAGGGAACCGGGTCGCAACGCAGATTCTTGCAGGTTCGTCAAACCGGCTGTTATTTTAACAACCGGTTCACCCAAACCGGACAGAATCGGCTGTCAGAATCCCACCCCTTTCCCAGATATGAAAATTGAAAACGTTATGACTCTCAGTAAGATGTATCGCAAGCAAAATTATAATTTTTTTTTTTTTTTTTTTTACAAATTTCTGAATTTTGTTTTATCATTTAAATAAATCAAAAACTATACAGTTTTGGTATGTGTCTAATTGCACTGTGCTGGAAAATCATAATGCCTGGTCAATTTTACTGTAAAATTAAGGCTATGTGCGCACGTTGCGTAAATACATGCAGTTACGCTGCGCTTTGTAGCGCAGCGTAACTGCATGCGTCCTGCGTCCCCTGCACAGTCTATGGAGATTGTGCAGGGGACGTGCGCACGTGGCGTTTTAGAGCGCAGCGCTTCGGCTACTGCCGAAGCGCTGCGTAAAAAGAAGTGACATGTCACTTCTTCCGTGCGCTTTGCCGGCAGCTGCTGCTCTGTCTATGGCAGGAGCTGCAGGCAGAGCGCATGGAATTGGCTTCACTACGGACAATTCTGCAGCGATTAAAGCGCACATGTGCTCTTCAGATCGCTGCAGAACTTTCTGCAGTGAATTGTACGCAACGTGCGCACATAGCCTAACAGTAAATATAAAAAGCCCCCAAAACAGTTGCAGAATTGGAATTCTTTTTGCCGCTTTTCATTACATCATATGATAAAATGAATGGTGTCACTCAAAAATACAACTCATCCAGCAAAAAGACAATCCCCGCACGGCTATACAGATTGAAACATAAAATGCAAAACTGATGGCTTTTGATAGAAGAGGAAGAAGCAGGTTTTTGCTACGTCATCTGAGAGCAGTATGATGTGGGCAAAGAGACGGAATCCAACGATGTATCACTTAGATTACTGGGTGCAGATGTAGCAATGCAGCAGAGCTGAGACAGATGCCCCCGTCCACACCAGGTTCTCTATGTACAATATCTATAGACAGTGAGATGCTAATCACTGGAGGTGAGGTCTCACCAGGTAGTCCAGGCAGTGATAATGTCCTGATGATAAAACCTTCATCATAAGTAACAGCATACAGCCTGATAAATGTATTTAACCCTTATATCATGCTTCCTTCAGATTACATAGCAAAAACCTGCTGACACATTCCCTTTAACAACTACACATAAAATGTATGTGTATGTCTCCCGTCAGCCAATCAGCAGCTGCTGATCTGAAGGCGGCACTCAGTCTGGACATACCCGTCAGCTGTTGCGCTGTGGTAAAACCACTATGCCCAGCATGCCCAGACAGTACTGTCTGTGGTTTAATATCCTAATCTGAGGTTACAGGTTCCCTTTAAATTGGACAATATATTAAAGGGCTTTTCCATTTTCCCTGCAGGTTGATGACATTTTTGAGAAGACGTGATGAGTCCAGGGGCAGAATGGTGCTGTCTGTGAGGAGAGTAGGCACACTGTAGAGCTGTCACTATCCATATGGGGACATGACATAGGGATGGTAGGTGGCAGTCATCTGCTTATATCGGACTGGTTAGGCCATCAGTGCGACTGCGGCCGGAGTCTGGATACAATCCACACAGCAAGACCAGGGAGGAGCACGCCCGGCACACAGCGCAGACACGGGCACCAACCGGACGGGTCCTGCACCGAGAGAGGACAGCGGGGACACAGCGGGCTGCGCACCCCGCCCCCGGTCACCGGCCTTACCTTCTCCGCCTCTCTCCTCACCGCCCGCGAGGTCACAGCCCACACAGATGGTAATAACACTGCAGCGCTCACAAGGGTAGAGGCTAGACCGGAGTTGATTTTTTGAGGGGGAGGAGTGATTTCATGAAATCATGATGTCACCGGAAGGGGCGGGGCCTCCTCAGTGCCGTGGTGATCTGTGGGCGGGAAACAGCAGTGCTCGGGCTCCTCTGTGCAGAGCGGATGGATCCTGACCCTGAGGTGGGAGAATATTCAGCTTAGCTCTGGGGTGTCAGACTGTATTTCCGGGGCACAGAGCAGTAGTTAGTGGCTTATGGGGGGGGTTACACGGAGCAGGAGGTGATGCTGTGGAGGTTTCATAAGGAATGTGGGGGGTTACTCTAGGGAGGCGACGCTGCATGTTTGGGGGGTTTGCAGGAGGCAATGTGGAAAGTTTTGGGCGGCTCACACTTGCCACGGAGCGACTCTGCATGTTTGGGGTGGCTCGCACTGGACAGGGGGTGAAGCTGCACGTTTGGGGACACTGGGCAGTGAGCGACGCTGCACGTTTGGGGGGGATCCGGCAGGGGGCGACGCTGCATGTTTGGGGGGGCTGGCAGGGGGTAATGCTGCACGTTTTGGGGGGGCTGGCAAGGGGCGACGCTGCACGTTTTGGGGGGGCTGGCAGGGGGTGAAGCTGCACGTTTTGGGGGGGGGGGGGGGGCTGGCAAGGGGCGACGCTGCACATTTTGGGGGGGGCTGGCAGGGGGCGACACTGCACGTTTTGGGGGGGCTGGCACTGGGCCCCGTGTGTATGTGTGGGCCCCGTGTGTATGTGTGGGCCCCGTGTGTATGTGTGGGCCCCGTGTGTGTATGTGGGCGGGCCCCGTGTGTATGTGGGCGGGCGCCGTGTGTGTGTGTGTGGGCGGGCCCCGTGTGTGTGGGCGGGCCCCGTGTGTGTGGGCGGGCCCCGTGTGTGTGTGGGCGGGCCCCGTGTGTGTGTGTGGGCGGGCCCCGTGTGTGTGTGTGGGCGGGCCCCGTGTGTGTGTGTGTGGGCGGGCCCCGTGTGTGTGTGTGTGGGCGGGCCCCGTGTGTGTGTGTGTGGGCGGGCCCCGTGTGTGTGTGTGTGGGCGGGCCCCGTGTGTGTGTGTGTGGGCGGGCCCCGTGTGTGTGTGTGTGGGCGGGCCCCGTGTGTGTGTGTGTGGGCGGGCCCCGTGTGTGTGTGTGTGGGCGGGCCCCGTGTGTGTGTGTGTGGGCGGGCCCCGTGTGTGTGTGTGTGTGGGCGGGCCCCGTGTGTGTGTGTGGGCGGGCCCCGTGTGTGTGTGGGCGGGCCCCGTGTGTGTGTGGGCGGGCCCCGTGTGTGTGTGGGCGGGCCCCGTGTGTGTGTGGGCGGGCCCCGTGTGTGTGTGGGCGGGCCCCGTGTGTGTGTGGGCGGGCCCCGTGTGTGTGTGGGCGGGCCCCGTGTGTGTGTGGGCGGGCCCCGTGTGTGTGTGGGCGGGCCCCGTGTGTGTGTGGGCGGGCCCCGTGTGTGTGTGGGCGGGCCCCGTGTGTGTGTGGGCGGGCCCCGTGTGTGTGGGCATGGGCCCCGTGTGTGTGGGCATGGGCCCCGTGTGTGTGGGCATGGGCCCCGTGTGTGTGGGCATGGGCCCCGTGTGTGTGGGCATGGGCCCCGTGTGTGTGGGCATGGGCGGGCCCCGTGTGTGTGGGCATGGGCGGGCCCCGTGTGTGTGGGCGTGTGTGTGTATGGGCGGGCCCCGTGTGTGTGTGTGTGGGCGGGCCCCGTGTGTGGGCGGGCCCCGTGTGTGGGCGGGCCCCGTGTGTGGGCGGGCCCCGTGTGTGGGCGGGCCCCGTGTGTGGGTGTGTATGGGCGGGCCCCGTGTGTGTGTGTATGGGCGGGCCCCGTGTGTGTGTGTGTGTGTATGGGCGGGCCCCGTGTGTGTATGGGCGGGCCCCGTGTGTGTGTGTGTGTGTGTATGGGCGGGCCCCGTGTGTGTGTGTGTGTATGGGCGGGCCCCGTGTGTGTGTGTGTGTGTGTATGGGCGGGCCCCGTGTGTGTGTGTGTGTGTGTGTGTATGGGCGGGCCCCGTGTGTGTGTGTGTGTGTGTGTGTATGGGCGGGCCCCGTGTGTGTGTGTGTGTGTGTGTGTATGGGCGGGCCCCGTGTGTGTGTATGGGCCCCGTGTGTGTGTGTGTATGGGCGGGCCCCGTGTGTGTGTATGGGCGGGCCCCGTGTGTGTGTATGGGCGGGCCCCGTGTGTGTGTATGGGCGGGCCCCGTGTGTATGGGCGGGCCCCGTGTGTATGGGCGGGCCCCGTGTGTATGGGCGGGCCCCGTGTGTATGGGCGGGCCCCGTGTGTGTGTGTGTGTGTGTCCCGTGTGTGTGTGTGTGTGTGGGCCCCGTGTGTGTGTGTGTGTGTGGGCCCCGTGTGTGTGTGTGCGGGCCCCGTGTGTGTGTGTGTGGGGGCCCCGTGTGTGTGTGTGCGGGCCCCGTGTGTGTGCGGGCCCCGTGTGTGTGCGGGCCCCGTGTGTGTGCGGGCCCCGTGTGTGTGTGTGTGTGCGGGCCCCGTGTGTGTGTGTGTGTATGGGCGGGCCCCGTGTGTGTGTGTGTGTGTGTATGGGCGGGCCCCGTGTGTGTGTGTGTGTGTGTATGGGCGGGCCCCGTGTGTGTGTGTGTGTGTATGGGCGGGCCCCGTGTGTGTGTATGGGTGGGCCCCGTGTGTGTGTGTGTGTGTGTATGGGCGGGCCCCGTGTGTGTGTGTGTGTGTGTATGGGCGGGCCCCGTGTGTGTGTGTGTGTGTATGGGCGGGCCCCGTGTGTGTGTGTGTGTATGGGCGGGCCCCGTGTGTGTGTATGGGCGGGCCCCGTGTGTGTGTGTGTATGGGCGGGCCCCGTGTGTGTGTATGGGCCCAGTGTGTGTGTGTGTGTGTATGGGCGGGCCCCGTGTGTGTGTGTGTATGGGCGGGCCCCGTGTGTGTATGGGCGGGCCCCGTGTGTGTGTATGGGCGGGCCCCGTGTGTGTGTATGGGCGGGCCCCATGTGTATGGGCGGGCCCCGTGTGTATGGGCGGGCCCCGTGTGTATGGGCGGGCCCCGTGTGTATGGGCGGGCCCCGTGTGTATGGGCGGGCCCCGTGTGTGTGTGTGTGTGTGTGTCCCGTGTGTGTGTGTGTGTGTGGGCCCCGTGTGTGTGTGTGTGTGTGGGCCCCGTGTGTGTGTGTGTGTGTGGGCCCCGTGTGTGTGTGTGTGTGGGCCCCGTGTGTGTGTGTGCGGGCCCCGTGTGTGTGTGTGCGGGCCCCGTGTGTGTGTGTGTGTGCGGGCCCCGTGTGTGTGTGTGTGTGCGGGCCCCGTGTGTGTGTGTGTGTGTGTGGGCCCCGTGTGTGTGTGTGTGTGTGTGCCCCGTGTGTGTGTGTGTGTGTGCGGGCCCCGTGTGTGTGTGTGCGGGCCCCGTGTGTGTGTGTGTGTGTGTGTGTGTGCGGGCCCCGTGTGTGTGTGTGTGCGGGCCCCGTGTGTGTGTGTGTGCGGGCCCCGTGTGTGTGTGTGTGCGGGCCCCGTGTGTGTGTGTGTGTGTGTGCGGGCCCCGTGTGTGTGTGCGGGCCCCGTGTGTGTGTGTGTGTGTGCGGGCCCCGTGTGTGTGTGTGTGCGGGCCCCGTGTGTGTGTGTGTGTGTGGGCCCCGTGTGTGTGTGTGTGTGTGTGTGGGCCCCGTGTGTGTGGGCCCCGTGTGTGTGTGTGTGTGTGCGGGCCCCGTGTGTGTGTGTGTGTGCGGGCCCCGTGTGTGTGTGTGTGTGTGCGGGCCCCGTGTGTGTGTGTGTGTGTGTGGGCCCCGTGTGTGTGTGTGTGTGTGTGCGGGCCGTGTGTGTGTGCGGGCCCCGTGTGTGTGTGTGTGCGGGCCCCGTGTGTGTGTGTGTGCGGGCCCCGTGTGTGTGTGTGTGTGTGCGGGCCCCGTGTGTGTGTGTGTGCGGGCCCCGTGTGTGTGTGTGTGCGGGCCCCGTGTGTGTGTGTGTGCGGGCCCCGTGTGTGTGTGTGTGCGGGCCCCGTGTGTGTGTGTGTGCGGGCCCCGTGTGTGTGTGTGCGTGTGCGGGCCCCGTGTGTGTGTGCGCGGGCCCCGTGTGTGTGTGCGGGCCCCGTGTGTGTGTGTGTGTGTGCGGGCCCCGTGTGTGTGTGTGTGTGTGGGCCCCGTGTGTGTGTGTGCGGGCCGTGTGTGTGTGCGGGCCCCGTGTGTGTGTGTGTGCGGGCCCCGTGTGTGTGTGTGTGCGGGCCCCGTGTGTGTGTGTGTGCGGGCCCCGTGTGTGTGTGTGTGCGGGCCCCGTGTGTGTGTGTGTGCGGGCCCCGTGTGTGTGTGTGTGCGGGCCCCGTGTGTGTGTGTGTGCGGGCCCCGTGTGTGTGTGTGTGCGGGCCCCGTGTGTGTGTGCGCGGGCCCCGTGTGTGTGTGCGGGCCCCGTGTGTGTGTGTGTGTGTGCGGGCCCCGTGTGTGTGTGTGTGTGTGCGGGCCCCGTGTGTGTGTGTGTGTGTGCGGGCCCCGTGTGTGTGTGTGTGTGTGGGCCCCGTGTGTGTGTGTGTGCGGGCCGTGTGTGTGTGCGGGCCCCGTGTGTGTGTGTGTGCGGGCCCCGTGTGTGTGTGTGTGCGGGCCCCGTGTGTGTGTGTGCGGGCCCCGTGTGTGTGTGTGTGCGGGCCCCGTGTGTGTGTGTGTGCGGGCCCCGTGTGTGTGTGTGTGCGGGCCCCGTGTGTGTGTGTGCGCGTGTGCGGGCCCCGTGTGTGTGTGCGCGGGCCCCGTGTGTGTGTGCGGGCCCCGTGTGTGTGTGTGTGTGTGCGGGCCCCGTGTGTGTGTGTGCGGGCCCCGTGTGTGTGTGTGTGTGTGCGGGCCCCGTGTGTGTGTGTGTGTGTGTGCGGGCCCCGTTTGTGTGTGTGTGTGCGGGCCCCGTTTGTGTGTGTGTGTGTGGGCCCCGTGTGTGTGTGTGTGTGTGTGCGGGCCCCGTGTGTGTGTGTGCGTGTGTGCGGGCCCCGTGTGTGTGCGTGTGTGCGGGCCCCGTGTGTGCGGGCCCCGTGTGTGTGCGGGCCCCGTGTGTGTGCGGGCCCCGTGTGTGTGCGGGCCCCGTGTGTGTGCGTGCCCCGTGTGTGTGCGTGCGGGCCCCGTGTGTGTGCGTGCGGGCCCCGTGTGTGTGCGTGCGGGCCCCGTGTGTGTGTGTGGGCCCCGCAGGGAGAGAGGCTGCACGTTGGGTGGGGGCTCGCAGGGGGAGGGTGCTTGTTTTAGTGGGGCTCGCACTAGGCAGGGTGTGATGCTGCACGTTGGGGGCTCGCAGGGACAATGCTGCACGTTGGGGGGGGGGGAGCTTGCAGGGGGAGAGAGGCTGCACGTTGGGGGGGGGAGCTTGCAGGGGGAGAGAGGCTGCACGTTGGGGGGGGGGGGAAGCTTGCAGGGGAAGAGAGGCTGCACGTTGGGGGGGGGGGGAAGCTTGCAGGGGAAGAGAGGCTGCACGTTGGGCGGGGGGAGCTTGCAGGGGAAGAGGGGCTGCACGTTGGGGGGGAGCTTGCAGGGGCAGAGAGGCTGCACGTTTGGAGGCTGCAGGTGGGGGGCTCGTGCTGGGCAGGGGGCCGTGTTGCACTTTGTGGGAGGGGGCTCGCCTGTGTGCTATTAATCTTCTTCCTTTGTTTTTCTAATACAGTTTGTGACTACTGGCATCTGGGGTAATTGCCCCCCGTCGTCCCACCTTAGAGACTGAGAGAACAGTGTGGTGTAATGCACATCACACCTCCTGTGTCCTCCAATGTATTCAACAAGAGGATTTTTATGGTAAATGGAGAAATACAATTTTTACACCTAAAACGCACGGGACTCTGATACAAAAGATTTTTTTTCTTTCATTGTCGCCAATGTCCAACATGGCTTTATTCTACGTATTGATTTGTAAAGTTGATTGTTACAGTACATATTTGTATCCCCGACCTTCTGTGTCTTCCCCATTCCCCTGTAGACTGTAAGCCCCTGAGGGCAGGGTCCGCTCCCCTCTGTACCCGTCTGTCAGGATTGGTTTATTCACTGTAATTTATATCTGTATTTTGGGTGTAACCCGTTCCCATGTACAGCATGGAATAAATGTTCTCTATAAAAATAAAACTGTATAAATATATTTCTCCTTTTTTTTTTTTTAAATTGATATACTTATTTTAATAAAACTGTTCTAGAAGTTTGGGCTGAATGTTCATTTCTATAATGATAAAGCTCGGTGTGACATTAGTGAGCAGTCACTGCCGGTCGGGCTGCGGTCACACATTGTTGTAGATAGTTTCCAAAACATCTCAGTCAGTCCTCACATGTAGACCCACAGTAAACTAATCAGATCTCACTGACAATTTATTTTCTGTCTTTAGCAGACCCCTGATCCTCTCTCACGGCCCCCATTTATTAGGCCCCAGTCCTGTTTCACAGTGTTTCCTCCTTTGGTGGCAACATAACTCCATGAGGCTCACACCGCCTGATTCCGGTCATATGGGGCGAAACGTTTTTTGTAATTTTAAAGGGACGTAAGTTGCTTTTTGCTGAGCGTCTGAAGCTGTTGCCACCGCTGTTCCATAGGACAGGCTCTGGCAGAGGTCACACTACATATTTTACAGAGGGGTAACAATACTCCTTAGAAATCTTGAGAAGTATTTTTAGCCAAGGAGGAGAACATCATAATTTGCAGGAACTCAACATGATAGTACATACAGTAGATGGGTATCTATAAGGCCCCTTTCAGATGTCCGTGTTTAAACAGGTGCAAGCCACACGTACCAGTATGGTTGTCCGTGTGGTACCGGTAAAAAAAAAAAAAAAAGGTAAGATACTGAAATGAATGTTTTGGGGTTTTTTTTGTTTAATGTGGAAAGCCTGAAAAATTAAAGATATAGGAAGATAAATAGAGCTTTTACAATAGTGTTCTAGAGATAGTTAGCTTGACCAGCATTTTTACACCATTTTTATTTTTCAATTTAAAAAAAAAAAAAAAAGACGTGGGGTCCCCCCAACTTTCATGTCCAGCACAGGAACAGCAGCAGCTGTAGGCTGAAATCCTCATCTCTCTGCTGTACCTTGGCTGGTTATGAAAAATAGAGGGGATCCCCCGCTTATTTTTTACATTATTAGATTAAAAAAAAATACGTGTGGTCCCCTCCTATTTTACTAAAAAAACAGCCATAGTACAGCAGACAACTGGGGGATGATATTCTTAGGATGGAAAGGGCCATGGTTATTTGGCCCTTTCCAGCCTAACAATAGCAGCCCACAGACGCCCGAGAAGTGGCACATCAATTAGATGCGCCAATTGTGGTGCTGGACCTGGCTCTTCCCGTTGCTTTGGTGCAATGGCAAACTGGGTAATATTTGTGGGGTTGATGCCAGCTCCAGCATACACCCCTACTACTAATCCAGTAGATGAAAGGAGAATAACAAACTTTATTTGAACAAAAAAAAACCTTCGACTCAGACCTCATTCACCAATTTATTTGATTTTTATAAATAAAAAAAACAGTTCTGCCGTAATCTATGGTGAGGTCCCACGACATTCCCCAAAAGCAAACCTGGAAAGACATAAAGAGAAAATCATTCAATAAATAGACAAAAGACACCCTCTTTTCCAATTTATTTCTCTATCAAAGCCCTAATCCTGGTCTGCCGAAAGCCAATTGGGGGCGGTCACGTCAATCCTATACTGCTGTCACCCTCAATGGAGAACCGAACATTCCTCATTGGTTGTGAGAGTACCAACACACTGCTGTGGATGCTTCTGTTCGATGACCTGCATCTCATAAGGTGAGCTCAGGTTATTCAGGTCAGCAGTATGTGTGCGGGCGCAGCAGTGATGTCACAGGTTAATCAGAGTTCACAATGAACTCAGATGACATCCTGATGACACCCGCGCTACTGTGGGTGTCGCGGCAGTAACGTCATGGGTTCATCGGAGTTCCCAATGAACTTTGAAGAACCCGTGAAGTCACTGTCGCTACACCCGCGCTAGCGTGGGTGTCGTCAGGATATCAGAGTTCCTTGGATACTCGCCTGTCCCCGGCGATGCTGTCCCTGGCACTGATGTCTATGGTGCTGCTGCTTCCAGGTCCTCCGTTGAGTGCATATTCATTGAGTATAATGAGCGGGGATCGGAAGCAAGTGACAGCAGGGCTGGAGACACGTAAGTATAAAAATTCATTTTATTTCAGAGACACGTGTTTTCTCCGGTTGGTGTCACACGGATCACATCAGTGTGACACCCGTGCTGCCTGAGAAAAAAAACAATGTCTGCGTGCAGGGAAATGTGAGGCAACACGGTCCATGTAAAAACATGCATGTGTGAGGAACACTATAGAATAACATGAGTACGTGTGTGGCATCCGTGTTATAAATGGATGTCACACATACCTGAAACATATGGATAAAAATTCCCCGTTTTCCCAATCTGTGTGGGTTCCAGTGATCGGACACTGATCAGCAGGTGATCACCTTGCCCATGGATAGGTGATAACTTGTTTTCACTAAACAATCCCTTTAAGGCCTGTAAACAATCCCTACAATTATTTGTCCGACCGCTCTCTCTTGACTATCACATACAGGAGTGCTCGGACAAATGTTCTTGTGTTCTCTCTCTGAGAGCTGATGTTGCCTGCTCTGGTGGTGGATTATCTTTCAAGAGATCAAAAGCATCAACAAGTGGAATTCAAACACTCCGGTTCCTTCCCTCCCTTTACATCCATTCTCGAGGTAAGTCAGATAGCCCCATACACATTGGATTGTTTGATCTGGGTGATTTTAGCCCTATGTTTATGGGAGCTTTCATGTAATCTGTATAAGGGCTTATTCAAACATCTATGAACCTCAGTACAATCTCTGAACACAATGCATGGACTGGTTGAGGCTGTCCTCATAGACAGTGCTGTGAGCTCAGAAATCATGAACCTCAGTGCAGCAACTCCGCTCTAGTCACCTCTAGTGAGATAGAATGGAGTTACTGTACAGGGGACGTTCCTTACAGACAGTGCTGTGAGATCAGAAATCATGAACCTTAGTGCAACAACTCCGATCTAGTCACCTCTAGTGAGATAGAATGGAGTTACTGTACAGGGGACGTTCCTTACAGACAGTGCTGTGAGATCAGAAATCATGAACCTTAGTGCAACAACTCCGCTCTAGTCACCTCTAGTGAGATAGAATGGAGTTACTGTACAGGGGATGTTCCTTACAGACAGTGCTGTGAGATCAGAAATCATGAACCTTAGTGCAACAACTGCGATCTAGTTTTCTCTGTGCTGGGCAGTGTTGTAACTAGAATTTGATGGGCCCCAGTGCAAAATTAGGACCTGCCCCCCCCCCACCCCTCCCGACACAGATACACTGGGTACAGGATAATGACGCTGACTCTCCGGGTACGGGATAATGAAGTTAACACTTGGCTCTTTCCCTCATCACTCAGGTTTCCCATGATCTGAAATCCCTCTTTCTATCATCATCCAGCTTTCCTATGTTCTGATATCCATCTTGTCCTCAGCACCCAGCTTCCCTAGGCTCTGCTATACATCTTTCCCTCAGCAACCAGCTTTCCCATATCATAGCATCGTAAAGCTGGGTGCTGCGGGTAAGAGCCTCTTTCCATCAGCACAAAACTTTCCCATCCCAAGCTTATGTCTTTGTCCCCCCTCGTATATATAGTTATATAGTTCTCCAAATACTATAATGGCCCCCACATACCCTTCCATATAGTATATTGGGTCCCACGTAACCCTTCATTTTATTAGAATGCGCCCCATAGTCCTTCTTGTATTATAATGCATTTCCCATAGTCCTCGATGTATAAGGTAGCTCTTATAGCCCTCCAATTATACTACAACTCCCATAGTCCTCCATGTATTATAATTCACTCCATAGTCCTCCATATATTATACTGCACCCCATAGTCCTCCATATATTATAATGCACCCCCATAGTCCTCCATGTTTTATAATGCACCCCCATAGTCCATGGATAAGGTAGCCCTCATAGGTCTTCATATATTATAATGCAGCCCCCATAGTCCTGCATGTATTATAATGCACCCCACAGCTCACCATGTATTATAATGCAGACTTCATAGGCCTCCATGTATAATAATGCAGCCCCCATAATCCTCCATATATTATAATAGTAGCTGTCATATACCGTCCCCCAGGCCCACCCACCCAGTTCCTTGACCACTTTTCAGCCTGGCTGCCGCACTTCATGTCCTCAGAATTACCAACCCTCATCCTAGGAGACTTTAACATACCCATGACCAGCCCCTCCTCCCCATCTGCATTCCAGCTTCTATCTCTCACCACCTCACTTGGCCTCTCACAGCTCTCATCCTCTGAGACACATGAAGATGGTAACACTCTTGACCTGGTCTTTATCTGCTTCTGCTCAATCTCTGAGTTTGACAACTCACCTCTTCCCCTCTCTGACCACAACATCCTCTCCTTCAAGCTTACAAACCCTCGTCCACCCCAGTACACTCCCACCTATCACACATTCAGAAACCTACAGGCCATTGACTTTCAGACCCTTACAGACTCTCTACACTCATCACTGTCCCCTATCTCCTCACTTTCCTGTCCTGATCTGGCTGTAAACCATTACAATGACACACTCAGAAATACCCTAGACCAAGTAGCACCCCTCACCCTCAGAACCTCCAAACACAGAGTAAAACAGCCTTGGCTCACTTCCCAAACTCGATTTCTCCAGCGATGCTCTAGGAGTGCCAAACGCATATGGAGGAAAACCCGCACACCAGAAAACTTCATCCACTACAAGTTCATCTTAAGGACCTACAACTCTTCCCTTCATCTCGCCAAACAGACCTACTTCACCACCCTTATTTCCTCACTATCCAACAATCCAAAAAAGCTCTTTGACACCTTTCACTCCCTCCTCAGTCCCAAAGTACAGACCCCCATCACAGACCTTCATGCTGATGACCTGGCCTCATATTTCACAGATAAAATAGAAAACATCCGCCAAGAGATCAGCTCCCAGCTACCAAGCGTTGTGAATCCCATCCCTCCATATATCCCATCAAGCTCACTTTCCCCATTTGACCCAGTCACAGAGGAGGAAGTCTCCAGACTCCTCTCTTCTTCTCATCCTACCCCTTGCCCTACTGATCCCTTTCCCTCACACCTACTCCAGTCCCTCTCTCCAGTTGTCACCACTCACCTAACTAAAATCTTTAATCTTTCTCTCTCTTCGGGTATCTTCCCCTCCTCCCTCAAACACTCTATTATTACTCCATTATTAAAAAAAACCTTCCCTTGATCCGTCCTGCACAAGCAACTACAGACCAGTCTCCAATCTCCCCTTCATCTTCAAACTCTTGGAGCGCCTGGTCTACTGTTGCCTCACATGCTACCTCTCCTCCCACTCTCCTCTAGATCCTTTACAGTCTGGCTTCCGCCCTTTACACTCAACAGAAACTGCCCTTGTTAAAGTGACCAATGACCTATTGACTGCAAAACGTAATGGTGACCACTCTCTGCTTATCCTTCTTGACCTCTCTGCCGCCTTCAACACTGTTGACCACCATCTCCTTCTCTCTATGCTCCATTCTATCGGCCTAAAGGACACTGTGCTCTCGTGGTTCTCTTCCTATCTTTCTGGCCGTTCATTCAATGTATCATTTGCTGGCTCCACATCTTCTCCTCTTCCTCTCATTGTTGGGGTCCCTCAAGGTTCAGTTCTTGGCCCTCTTCTTTTCTCCCTCTACACTGCCCCAATTGGAATGACCATCAGCAGATTTGGTTTTCAGTACCATCTTTATGCTGATGACACACAGCTATACACCTCATCCCTGAGCTCACCCCCGCTGTACTACAGAACACAAGTGACTGCCTGACTGCAGTTTGCAATGTCATGTCTGCTCTCTATCTGAAACTTAACCTTTCCAAAACTGCCCGCTCTTGCCGCTTGCACCTCAAGAACATCTCTAGAATCCGCCCCTTTCTCACAATGGAAATGACAAAAACACTCACCGTGGCCCTGATCCACTCTCGCCTTGACTACTGTAACTCTCTATTAATTGGTCTCCCCCTAACTAGACTCTCTCCTATACAGTCCATCGTTAATGAAGCAGCTAGGGTCATCTATCTGGCTAATCGCTACTCGGATGCCTCTGCTCTGTGCCAGTCATTGCACTGGCTGCCCATATATCACAGGATCCAATTCAAACTGCTTGTTCTCATCCACAAAGCTCTCCACAGTGCGGCACCCCCCTACATCTCCACCCTCCTCTCTGTCTATCACCACAAAGCTCTCAACAGTGCGGCACCCCCCTACATCTCCACCCTCCTCTCTGTCTGTCTCTGTCTCACCCCACCCGTTCTCTACGCTCTGAAAACGACTTTCGACTAACATCAACACTAATCCGAACCTCCCACTCCCGGATCCAAGACTTCTTCCGAGCTGCACCAATCCTCTGGAACGCTCTACCCCAAGAAGTTAGTATGAATCATATCTTACTCTGCTTCAGACGCTCCCTAAAAACGCATCTTTTTAGGGCGGCCTATCACACTCCCTAATCAAATCCAATTCACACAGTGCCTCTACAACTTCTCACAACATAACCCCACGTCAAACTCCATGGCACCCAAATGCATCTCAAGATTCAGGCCAATTGGTCCAGGAAGCCATTATCTATCCCCCATTTCCTTGAAATTGCTGGGTTGTCATTGTAAATAAGCACTTGTACCTTGCCCCCCCATATCTCATTGTAGATTGTAAGCTCTCACAAGCAGGGTTGTCTTTTTTTTCCCCTCTAAATATTGTATTTTCTATAACTGTTACTTGTTTGTATATGATCCTCCTGAATTGTAAAGCGCTGCGGAATATGTTGGCGCTATAGAAATAAAGATTATTATTATTATTAATAATATTATTAATACAGCTCACATAGTACTCCATGTATTACTGTATCATGCACTCCCCATAGTCATTCATGTATTATAATGCAGCCCTCAAAGTCCTCTGTATATTATGCTGAACCCCATAGTCCTGCATATACTGCACCCCATAGCCATCTATGTAAAATTCACCCCATAGTACTCCATATATTATACTGCACCACATAGTTCTCCATGTATTATACTGCACCCCATAGTACTACATATATTATACTGCACCCCACAGTCCTGCATATATTATACTGCACCCCATAGTTTTCCATATATTATAATGCACCCCCATAGTCCTATATGTATTATAATGCAGTCACCATAGTCCTTCATACACTGTGTGCAGAATTATTAGGCAAGTTGTATTTCAGAGGATTTTTTTTTATTATTGATCAACAACTATGTTCTCAATCACCCAAAAGACTCATAAATATCAGCGCTTAATATTTTTGGCAGTTGGAGTGGGGTTTTTTAGATTTGGCTATCTTAGGAGGATATCTGTCTGTGCGGGTAACTATTACTGTGCAGAATTATTAGGCAACTTAATAAAAACCAAATCTATTTCCATCTCACTTGTTTATTTTCACCAGGTAAACCAATATAACTGCACAAAATTTAGAAATAAACATTTCTGACATGCAAAAAAAAAACAACAAAAAATTAGTGACCAATATAGCCCCCTTTCTTTATGATGACACTTAACAGCCTACCATCCATAGATTCTGTCATTGCTTGATCTGTTTACACTCAACATTGCGTGCAGCAGCCACCACACCCTCCAGACACTGTTCCGAGAGGTGTACTGTTTTCTCTCCCTGTAGATCTCACATTTTATGAGGGACCACAGATTCTCTATGGGGTTCAGATCAGGTGAACAAGGGGGCCATGTCATTATTTTTTCATCTTTTAGACCTTTACTGGCCAGCCATGCTGTGGAGTAGTTGGATGCATGTGATGGAGCATTGTCCTGCATGAAAATCATGTTTTTCTTGAACGATACTGATTTCTTCCTGTACCACTGCTTGAAGAAGTTGTCTTCCAGAAACTGGCAGTAGGTCTGGGAGTTGAGCTTCACTCCATTCTCAACCCGAAAAGCTCCCACAAGTTGATCTTTGATGATCCCAGCCCATACCAGTACCCACCTCCACCTTGCTGGAGTCTGAGTCGGAGTGGAGCTCTCTGCCCTTTACTGATCCAGCCTCTGGCCCATCCATCTGGCCCATCCATCTGGCCCATCACGAGTCACTCTCATTTCATCAGTCCATAAAACCTTTGAAAAATCATTTTTAAGATATTTCTTGGCCCAGTCTTGACGTTTAATCTTATGTTTCTTGGTCAGAGGTGGTGGTTTTCAGCCTTCCCTACCTTGGCCATGTCCCTGAGTATGGCACACCTTGTGCTTTTTGATACTCCAGTAATGTTGCAGCTCTGAAATATGGCCAAACTGGTGGCATATGGCATCTTGGCAGCTTCACGCTTGATTTTCCTCAATTCATGGGCAGTTATTTTGTGCCTTATTTGCCCAGTACGCTCCTTGCGACCCTGTTGGCTATTTGACATGAAACGCTTGATTGTTCGGTGATCACACTTCAAAAGTTTGGCAATTTCAAGACTGCTGCATCCCTCTGCAAGACATCTCACAATTTTAGACTTTTCAGAGCCCGTCAAATCTCTCTTCTGACCCATTTTGTCAAAGGAAAGGAAGCTGCCTAATAATTAAGCACACGTTATATAGGGTGTTGATGTCATTACACCACAGCCCTCCTCATTACAGAGATGCACATCACCTGATTTACTTAATTGGCAGTTGGCTCTCACTATACAGCTTGGAGTAGGACAACATGTAGAAAAAGTATCATGTGATCAAAATACTAATTTGCCTAATAATTCTGCACACAGTGTATTGTATTATTCACCCCATAGTCCTTAAAGTATTCTAATGCAGCCCTATTGTCCATGTATAAGGTAACGCCATTAGTCCTCATATAATGCAGCCCCCATAATCCTATATGTATTATAACGCATCCCCATAGTCCTTCATATTGTATTATGCAGCCCCATAGTTCTCCATGTATAATGCACCCTCGCATTCCATGTATAAGGTGTCCTTCATATTGTATTATGCAGCCCTATAATCCTCCATATATAATGCACCCCTAAAGTCCATGTATAAGGTAACCCAATTAGTCCTCCATATAATGCAACCCCCTAAGTCCTATATGTATTAAAATCCACCCCATAGTCCTTCATATTGGATTATGCAGCTCCATAGTCCTCCATGTATAATGCACCCCTATATTCCATGTAAAAGGGATCCTTCATATAGTATTATGCACCCCTTATATTCCTGCATATAGTATTATGCACCCCTTATATTCCTCCATATAGTATTATGCTCCCCTTATATTCCTTCATATAGTTTAGTACACGCCTTATATTCCTCCATATAGTAGTATGCACCCCTTATATTCCGCCATATACTAGTATGCAGCCCCCATATAGTGCACCACCATATTGTGTGCCCCAATATAATATTGTGCGCCAACATATAGTTATATGCAGCCCCATATACTATTTTGCAACCCCCATATATGCTTCCCCATAGTCCTCTGGAATTCCTCATTAAATACACAAATATACTCACTTCTCCTCATTCAGCCACTGCCCCAGTCTCCTCAGCGTGTGTCCACTGTTCTGCCACTCTGACATTTTAGCACATCAGTGCGCAGTAGTGACGTCACTGCTAGAGATGAGCGATGTTCGAAGTTCGCCAATTTCATGTTCGAGTGATTTTTGCTAAAAGCTCGACAGTTCGAGTTACGTTCGAGAACGGTTCGATCACCAAAAAGCCTAGCTAGTTACTAGCTGGCTTTTCACTGTAATAGTGTGAGTCACTCTGTGATTCACACTATTATCAAATTTCAGCGTAGAGTGTGCAGGGGGATGGGGTTTAGATCTGTGCTGCTGCAGAGTGCTGAGAGAATGACGATCGCCATTTTTTAATTTTTTTTTCCCCTAACCGCGCGTGCAGTGTGGCGTTCCAGGCTGTCAGCAAATCACAGACACACACAAAGCTAAGTGGATTTTTGCCAGACAATCAAGGGCATGTGTCATAGGCTGTGCATGTCACATGTCCTTGCCCTATAAGATACGGCCATTTTCCCCTTCGCCGCTATTATCTGTCTTCTGCGTGTGGGTGACAGTCACCGCTCACGCTGCTGCTGCTGCTGCTGTGTGCGCTATAGAGATACAGTGCAATCTACACAGCGCTTTAGGGATTAGGGACTGCTGGTTATTTCAGCCCTTTTCAGGGCTGATTTACAGGCATTCATTGCCATAGCTGCTAAGCAGGTCCGTGCAAATGCGGTGTAGGGCTTTAGATAACAGAGTCTGGCTACCTCAGCTCAGGCAATTCCTTGCTGCATTTTTTCATTAGCAGGGATAGAAAGTGAGGCTTCCTTTGCTGTCCTGCTCCCCAGAGCACCCGTGCATTCTACCCACATGCACATTTTTGTCACGCTATTTTATTTGCCCAAAGAGCTGACACTTTTTGTGCCATCCTAAAAGTGTCTGGAATACTACCTTAGTGTTCCTTTGCTGTCTTGCTACCTACAGCACCCGTGCATTATACCCACCTGCCCATTTTTGCCATGCTATTTTATTTGCCCTAAGAGCTGACACTTTTTGTGACATCCTAAAAGTGTCTGGAATACTAAGTTAGTGTTCCTTTGCTGTCCTGCTACCCACAGCACCCGGGCATTCTACCCAACTGCCCATTTTTCCCACAGAATTCTAATTGCAAACTGTGCTGCCACTGTTAGGGGCATATTAAAATTGTCTGGGATAGTCAGTGTTGGTTCTTCAGCTGTCAATAAAGCTAGACCACCTCTGCAATCTACACCTCCTCTCCATTTTTGCTACCACATTTTAAGTGTCCAATTTTGTCGCTAACAAAATGAGTGGCAAAAGGACAGATGCTGGTGGAAAGGGGAACAGGCATGTTGGAAAAGGAAAAAAAGTTTGTGTCCGTGGGGTAGGTGGGAAAGCTACATTAACATCTGCTGAAGAAATGCCATCTTCCAGCAAAAGTAAGATGTCTACTACTTTCCGTGGACAATCTGATGTGCTTCCTTTTATATGGAACCGAACAACTGTAACAAAGGTAGATGATGCACAAAAAAAGAACAAGCTTGAATGGAACTCAAGTGCTCCAACAAGTGGCCTCTCCTCCACCTCAACTTCAACATCCAAAAAACAACATTCCTCTGAGTTGTCATCCCAATCGCACTTGCTTTCTCCGAGCTCTCAAATCTCCACCCGCCCTGAAGAGTATGGTGTAACAGAGATGGCTGAGTCTGCAGAGCTGTTCAGTCACACTATAGCCTGGGAATCAGAGGTCTATTGCCAAGCTACAGTGAGTACAGACCAGGAAATGATCTGCAGTGATGCCCAGAAGCTTTGTGAGTCTTATTCAGGCCTTGATGACCAAGTTTCTGAGCATAATGTAGACCCTCATTCCCAAACTGTAACACCTGTTGGTAGAGACAATGAGGAACATACTGATGACGATGAGACGCAGATACCAGATTGGGATGACAACTTAACTTGATAATGAAGTTCTAGATCCCACTTACTGTCAACTCACAGTCAGGCACTCGAGGAGGACACCAGAGGCGGTGGAGGAGGATGCAACTGATGACGAAGTTACCTTGCGCCTTCCTGGACAGAGTCGGAGAACTGGAAGCACGTCAACAACTGCATCCTCAGCCACAACTCTGCCTCTGAGCACAAGTTGGGGTGGCTCTGCAGGTCGCATGGCCTCTAAGCCTTGCCTAGCCTGGTCCTTTTTTGACCTTGCAAAGGATCTCCCAAATCATGTGATCTGTAAAATTTGTCACCAATCTATAAGTAAAGGCCAAAACCTCACCAGTTTGACAACTTCTTCCATGACTCGTCACATGAATAACAAGCATAAGTCCCAGTGGGAAGCTCACCGTGCTGCAATGCGGCCTAGCGGAGCGGGCCAACCACCGCCTGCCCCTTCAAGTTCCTCCGTGCGCTCTTCAGCTTCTATGACTGTGGGGATAGCTGTCACACATGTTTTTCCACGCAGACCTTCCACCTCTTTAACCGCAACAGCCAGTTTGCTTGGCAGGTTGTCAGTTGGTTTGGAAAGGGAAACAAGTGCTGGTGTAGAGCTCTCTCAGACATCGAGAGCACCAACTTTGGATGAAGGCAACATCATGCCTCCATCTGCACTTTCCTCACAGACCTGCAGTTTTCCAGGGAAACCCTACTCACCACCGTCTCCACACAGCAGCCAGATCTCGGTCCCTCAGATGTGGACAAATAAAAGGCCATTTCCTCCGAGCCATGACAAAGCTAAGAGGTTGACTTTCACCCTCTGTAAGCTCTTGGCTACCGAAATGCTGCCTTTCCGCCTGGTGGACACAGAGGATTTTCAAGACCTTATGTCAGTCGCAGTGCCCCAGTGCCAGATGCCCAGTCGCCACTACTTCTCCAAGAAAGGTATGCCTGCGCTACACCAGCATGTCGCACACAACATCACCGCTTCCTTGAGAAACTCTGTATGTGACAGGGTGCATTTCCCCACCAATACTTGGACCAGTAAGCATGGACAGGGGCGTTACATGTCGCTGACTGGGCACTGGGTAACTATGGTGAGAGATGGTGAGGGGTCTGCTGAACAAGTCTTGCCGTCCCCACGACTTTTGCGTCAATCCTCTGTATGTCGAAGTTCCTCCACTGCTTCTGCCTCCTCAACCTCATCTGGGTCCTCCACCTCCGCCCAAAGCCTGTGTGGTCAGGCCACCCGCGTTGTAACTGTGCACAAGGAATCCCACATACCTCCTCACTATGCTGGCAGCAGAGCTCAACGGTATCAGGCGGTCTTTACGTTGAAATGTCTGGGAAATAAGAGTCACACAGCTGAGGAGTTGTGGTCAGCTCTGCACTCGGAGTTTCGTAAATGGTTGTCTCCACTCAACCTGCAGCCAGGTAAGGCCGTGTGCGACAATGCTGCAAACCTGGGTGTGGCCCCTCGCCGGGGCAAGGTGACACACGTACCTTGTATGGCTCACGTTTTGAACCTTGTTGTCCAGCAATTTTTCACCCACTATCCCGACCTAGATGGGCTTCTGCACAGGGCACGGTCACTCTCTGCTCACTTCCGCTGTTCAACCGCCGCAGCTGACCGACTTGCATCGCTGCAGAGGTTCTTCGGCCTGCTGGTTCATCGCCTGAAATGCGATGTGACGACACGCTGGAATTCGACTCTCCATATGTTACAGCGACTGTGGCAGCACCGCCGAGCCCTGGTGCAATACGTTATGATGTATAGCCTGGGCCAATGAGATGCAGAGGTGGGGCAGATCACGCTGCTGGAGTGGTCTCAGATCAAGGACTTATGCACCCTTGTGCACAGTTTCGACATGGCGACGAATATGTTTAGCGCTGACAATGCCATTATTAGCATGACAATTCCAGTCATTTACATACTGGAGCACACTATAAACACTATTCGGAGTCAGGGGGCGGGACAAGAGAAAGGGGAGGAAGTACAGGAGGATTCCTATGCGGAAGGGCTAACAAGATCTACAAGGACCAGACGTTCATCATCACCAAGGCGGCAGGCATGGGACAGTGGGGGAGAGGGATTAACAAGGGCGCTTGGTAGCAGCCAAACTGTTTAGGAAGGAGCAGGAGCCAATGAAGAAATGGAGGACGAACTGTCGATGGGCATGGAAGACTCAGCTGATGAGGGAGATCTTGGTCAAATTTCGGTTGTTCGAGGTTGGGAGGATATGTCAGAGGAAGGCAGCATGGTTATCACCTCGCCGCCACCAACACAGCAAGGACTTGGTCCACAGGGATGCGCAAGACACATGAGTGCCTTCTTGCTGCACTACCTTCAACATGACCCTCGGATTGTCCGAATTAGAAGTAATGATGACTACTGGGTTGCCACACTCTTAGATCCCCGGTACAAGTCCAAGTTTTGCAAAATAATTCCAGCCATAGAAAGGGACGCACGTATGCAGGAGTATCAGCAGAAGCTGTTACTCAATCTTAGCTTGGCTTTTCCACAAAACACTAGTGGTGCACAGAGTGAATCTCCCAGTTGTAACTTGACAAACATGGGACTGTCTCATCATCAACAGTCAAACCATACCAGCAGCACCGTATCTGGTGGTAACAGCAATTTTATTTAATCATTTCATAATTTTTTTAGACCATCCTTTGCAAGGCCACCAGAGACAAGAAGTCTGACACATAGTCAACGGCTGGAGAGGATGATACAGGAGTATCTCCAAATGAACATCGATGCCATGACTGTGCAACTGGAACCTTGCTCATTTTGGGCTTCAAATCTTGAAAAATGGCCAGAGCTCTCCACTTACGCCTTGGAGATCTTGTCGTGTCCCGCGGCCAGCGTTGTCTCTGAATGTGTCTTCAATGCTGCTGGGTGTGTGCTGACAGATAAGCGCACGCGTCTGTCCAGTGACAATGTGGACAGACTAACGTTCATCAAGATGAACAAGTCATGGATCAGCAAGGACTTTGCTACCCCGGTGTCATCCTGGGGAGAGTAAAGGCTTGTGGATTTGGATTGTGCTTGATGCAAGTCAACATGTGAAGTTTACAACTGGGGCACAAGTGATGCCACTGATGTGGTGTCTGTGGGGCCCAATTTTTGGAACAAAGGGAGACTCTGCTTGGAGTCCCCTTGCTGTGTTTTTAAAAATGATCCAAGATGAACAAGTCATGGTTCAGCAAGGACTTTGCTACCTACCCCGGTGTCATCCTGAAGACAGTTAAGGCTGGCATATTTTTGAATGTGCTTGATGCAAATCAACAGGTCAAGTTTGCAACTGGGGCACAAGTGATGCCACTGCAGGGGTGTGTGTGGCCCAATTTTTGGAAAAAGGGAGACTCTGCTTGAAGTCCCCTTGCTGTGTTTTACATGATTTTAGAAGGGCATGCCATGCCTATATCTGTGTCTCCTCCTCTTTTTCCTCGTCCAGCTGTTTTGTTTTCGCATGAGTATATGTCCTTGTCACTTTCCCATGTGTTTGTGGTATGTTGTGAGTTGTTTGTCACCTTTTGGACACCTTTGAAGGTGTTTTCTATGTGTTTTTATGTGTTTGTGTTTGCCTCCCATTGTTTTCAATGGGGTTCGAGAGGTTCGTCAAACGGTTCGTCGAACGGCGCCTCGAACGGAGCCTTCAGAGGTTCGCTCATCTCTAGTAACCGCAGTCCTCCATGCTGACACATCAGTGTCTCACAGACACATAGTAGTAGAATAATTAGAAATAGAGTTATAAAAAATGTTTAAAAGAACTGAAGTCCTCAGTGGTTGATACCTTTTAATGGCTAACTGAAAAGATGGTAATAATTGCAAGCTTTCGAGACTACTCAGGTCTCTTCATCAGGCATAGTATAACACAAAATCTGAAGAGTCACATATTTATACACAACAGGACATAGAATGGGGCAGTAAAAAAAAACAAAAAAAAAACTTGTAGAAATAGAGTGTTTTGCTCCTCCGCTCATTGTTCCTTTCAATTGTATTGGCATCTGTGATGGTGATGCCGATATAAATGAAAGTACGATCGTCGGCAGGAGGTCCGTGGGGCCACAGTGACTCATGGGCCCAATCTAGACAGCTCACTAGTGAATCATCTAGAATGGAGTGGCAAAAATGAGGTGCTCAAAATATCCACTCTGATCTAGACGGCTCACTGCTGAATCACCTAGAACAGAGTGGCTAAAATGAGGTCCTCAAAAAATCCACTCTGATTCAATGTGTATATTATGAGGACTTTCGGCTGCGCTCAGTTACGTTTTTTGCTTTGAGGCTCCTCCCACTCTTCGAAAAAATCCATTCCAGTCACCTCAGTACCAAACTGTACATAATGTAGTTGCTAAAATGAGGTCCTCAAAATATCCACTCTGATATAGACGGCTCACTACTGAAGCAGCTAGAACGGAGTGGCTAAAATGAGGTCCTCAAAATATCCACTACGATACAATGTGGACGATGCTGAAGTTGGTTTCTTATTCGTCCAGTTTCTTATTCGGGGCTGAAGTTGGTTTCTTATTCGTCAGTTTCTTATTCGGCAATTTAGGTTTTTCAGTTTTTTTATGCATTTATCAACAAAAATAACGCATCACAATAATACAATACAATGCACTGATGTGCCCTAATATAAAAACACTCAAAACCAGCTGCGAAAATTATAAAACTGGCAAAACAATGGGCATCAAAGTGGGCACCAAAGTATGTTAGTGAAAGGGTTAAATGGTTTTGGGCCACTGATCTAACACGACAATTGCATATATAGTGATGCCCCTAATCAAACTCAAGTGACTCCAGCCTGGCCCAAAGGGGTTCTGGGCATCAAAAATGGCATCAAAGTGGGCACACAGCAAATTTTCACAGATTTCAATAAGTAATTGGTGTTTTTGAGGGGTTAAATGGCTTTGGGCCACTGATCTCACACCACATTTACATACCTAGTGATGCCACACATCAAATTCAGATCACTCCAGCCTGGCCCAAACAGGTTCTGGGCATCAGAACTAGCATTAAAGTGGGCAAAACCCACTTTTCACAGATTTGAATAAGTAACTGGTGTTTTTGAAGGGTTAAATGGCTTTGGGCCACTGATTTCACATCACATTTACATACCTAGTGATGCCACACATCAAATTCAGATCACTCCAGCCTGGCCCAAACAGGTTCTGGGCATCAGAACTGGCATCAAAGTGGGCAAAACCCCCGTTTTCACAGATTTGAATAAGTAACTAGTGTTTTTGAGGGGTTAAATGGCTTTGGGCCACTGATCTCACACCACATTTACACACCTGGTGATGCCACACATCAAATTCAGATCACTCCAGCCTGACCCAAACAGGTTCTGGGCATCAGAACTGGCATCAAATTGGACAAATGGCCAAGTTTCACAGATTTCAATAAGTAACTGGTGTTTTTGAGGGGTTAAATGGCTTTGGGCCACTGATTTCACACCACATTTACATACCTAGTGATGCCACACATCAAATTCAGATCACTAAAGCTTGGCCCAAACAGGTTCTGGGCATCAGAACTGGCATCAAAGTGGGCAAAAAGCCAGTTTTCACAGATTTGAATAAGTAACTGATGTTTTTGAGGGGTTAAATGGCTTTGGGCCACTAATTTCACACCACATTTACATACCTAGTGATGCCACACATCAAATTCAGATCACTCCGGCCCTGCCCAAACAGGTTCTGGGCATCAGAACTGGCATCAAAGTGAGCAAATGGCCAGTTTTCACAGATTTGAATAAGTAACTGGTGCTTTTGAGGAGTTAAGTGCCTTTGGGCCACTGATCTCACACCACATTTACATACCTACTGATGCCGCACATCAATATCAGATCACTCCAGCCTGGCCCAAACAGGCTATGGGCATCAGAACTGGCATCAAAGTGGGCAAAACCCAAGTTTTCACAGATTTGAATAAGTAACTAGTGTTTTTGAGGGGTTAAATGGCTTTGGGCCACGGTTCTCACAACACATTTACATACCTAGTGATGCCGCACATCAAAATCAGATCACTCCAGCCTGGCCCAAACAGGTTCTGGGCATCAGAACTGGCATCAAAGTGGGCAAATGGCCAGTTTTCACAGATTTGAATAAGTAACTGGTGCTTTTGAGGGGTTAAGTGCCTTTGGGCCACTGATCTCACACCACATTTACATACCTAGTGATGCCGCACATCAATATCAGATCCCTCCAGCCTGGCCCAAACAGGTTCTGGGCATCAGAACTGGCATCAAAGTGGGCAAAACCCCAGTTTACACATATTTGAATAAGTAACCAGTGTTTTTGAGGGGTTAAATGGCTTTGGGCCACTAATCTCACACCACATTTACATACCTAGTGATGCCACACATCAAATTCAGATCACTCCAGCCTGGCCCAAACCGGTTCTGGGCATCAGAACTGGCATCAAAGTGGGCAAAACCCACTTTTCACAGATTTGAATAAGTAACTGGTGTTTTTGAAGGGTTAAATGGCTTTGGGCCACTGATCTCACACAACATTTACATACCTAGTGATGCCACACATCAAATTCAGATCACTCCAGCCTGGCCCAAACAGGTTCTGGGCATCAGAACTGGCATCAAATTGGGCAAATGGCCAAGTTTCACAGATTTGAATAAGTAACTGGTGTTTTTGAGGGGTTCAATGGCTTTGGGCCACTGATCTCACACCACATTTACATACCTAGTGATGTCACACATAAAATTCAGATCACTCCAGCCTGGCCCAAACCGGTTCTGGGCATCAGAACTGGCATCAAAGTGGGCAAAACCCACTTTTCACAGATTTGAATAAGTAACTGGTGTTTTTGAAGGGTTAAATGGCTTTGGGCCACTGATCTCACACAACATTTATATACCTAGTGATGCCACACATCAAATTCAGATCACTCCAGCCTGGCCCAAACAGGTTCTGGGCATCAGAACTGGCATCAAATTGGGCAAATGGCCAAGTTTCACAGATTTGAATAAGTAACTGGTGTTTTTGAGGGGTTCAATGGCTTTGGGCCACTGATCTCACACCACATTTACATACCTAGTGATGTCACACATCAAATTCAGATCATTCAAGCTTGGCCCAAACAGGCTCTGGGCATCAGAAGTGCCATCAAAGTGGGCAAATAGCCAGTTTTCACAGATTTGAATAAGTAACTGATGTTTTTGAGGGGTGAAATAGCTTTGGGCCACTGCTTTCACACCAAATTTACATACCTAGTGACGCCGGACATCAACATCAGATCACTCCAGCCTGGCCCAAACAGGTTCTGGGCATCAGAATTGGCATCAAAGTGGGCAAAACCCAAGTTTTCACAGATTTGAATAAGTAACTAGTGTTTTTGAGAAGTTAAATTGCTTTGGGCCACTGATCTCACACCACATTTACATACCTAGTGATGCCACACATCAAATTCAGATCACTCCAGCCTGGCCCAAACAGGTTCTGGGCATCAGAACTGGTATCAAAGTGGGCAAAACCCCAGTTTTCACAGATTTGAATAAGTAACCAGTGTTTTTGAGAGGTTAAATGGCTTTAAGCCACTGATCTCACACCACATTTACATACCTGGTGATGCCACACATCAAATTCAGATCACTCCAGCCTGGCCCAAACAGGTTCTGGGCATCAGAACTGGCATCAAATTGGACAAATGGCCAAGTTTCACAGATTTGAATAAGTAACTGGTGTTTTTGAGGGGTTCAATGGCTTTGGGCCACTGATCTCACACCACATTTACATACCTAGTGATGCCACACATCAAATTCAGATCACTCCAGCCTGGCCCAAACAGGTTCTGGGCATCAGAACTGGCATCAAATTGGGCAAATGGCCAAGTTTCACAGATTTGAATAAGTAACTGGTGTTTTTGAGGGGTTCAATGGCTTTGGGCCACTGATCTCACACCACATTTACATACCTAGTGATGTCACACATCAAATTCAGATCATTCAAGCTTGGCCCAAACAGGCTCTGGGCATCAGAAGTGCCATCAAAGTGGGCAAATAGCCAGTTTTCACAGATTTGAATAAGTAACTGATGTTTTTGAGGGGTGAAATAGCTTTGGGCCACTGCTTTCACACCAGATTTACATACCTAGTGATGCCGCACATCAACATCAGATCACTCCAGCCTGGCCCAAACAGGTTCTGGGCATCAGAACTGGCATCAAAGTGGGCAAATAGCCAGTTTTCACAGATTTGAATAAGTAACTGATGTTTTTGAGGGGTTAAATGGCTTTGGGCCACTGATTTCACACCACATTTACATATCTAGTGATGCCACACATCAAATTCAGATCACTCCAGCCCTGCCCAAACAGGTTCTGGGCATCAGAACTGGCATCAAAGTGGGCAAATGGCCAGTTTTCACAGATTTGAATAAGTAACTGGTGCTTTTGAGGAGTTAAGTGCCTTTGGGCCACTGATCTCACACCACATTTACATACCTACTGATGCAGCACATCAATATCAGATCACTCCAGCCTGGCCCAAACAGGCTAAGGGCATCAGAACTGGCATCAAAGTGGGCAAAACCCAAGTTTTCACAGATTTGAATAAGTAACTAGTGTTTTTGAGAAGTTAAATGGCTTTGGGCCACTGTTTTCACAACACATTTACATACCTAGTGATGCCACACATCAAATTCAGATCACTCCAGCCTGGTCCAAACAGGTTCTGGGCATCAGAACTGGCATCAAAGTGGGCAAAACCCAAGTTTTCACAGATTTCAATAAGTAACTAGTGTTTTTGAGAAGTTAAATGGCTTTGGGCCACTGTACTCACAACACATTTACATACCTAATGATGCCACACATCAAATTCAGATCACTCCAGCCCTGCCCAAACAGGTTCTGGGCATCAGAACTGGCATCAAAGTGGGCAAATGGCCAGTTTTCACAGATTTGAATCAGGAACTGGTGCTTTTGAGGAGTTAAGTGCCTTTGGGCCACTGATCTCACACCACATTTACATACCTACTGATGCCGCACATCAATATCAGATCACTCCAGCCTGGCCCAAACAGGCTATGGGCATCAGAACTGGCATCAAAGTGGGCAAAACCCAAGTTTTCACAGATTTGAATAAGTAACTAGTGTTTTTGAGAAGTTAAATGGCTTTGGGCCACTGTTCTCACAACACATTTACATACCTAGTGATGCCACACATCAAATTCAGATCACTCCGGCCTGGTCCAAACAGGTTCTGGGCATCAGAACTGGCATCAAAGTGGGCAAAACCCAAGTTTTCACAGATTTCAATAAGTAACTAGTGTTTTTGAGAAGTTAAATGGCTTTGGGCCACTGTACTCACAACACATTTACATACCTAGTGATGCCACACATCAAATTCAGATCACTCCAGCCCTGCCCAAACAGGTTCTGGGCATCAGAACTGGCATCAAAGTGGGCAAATGGCCAGTTTTCACAGATTTGAATCAGGAACTGGTGCTTTTGAGGAGTTAAGTGCCTTTGGGCCACTGATCTCACACCACATTTACATACCTACTGATGCCGCACATCAATATCAGATCACTCCAGCCTGGCCCAAACAGGCTATGGGCATCAGAACTGGCATCAAAGTGGGCAAAACCCAAGTTTTCACAGATTTGAATAAGTAACTAGTGTTTTTGAGAAGTTAAATGGCTTTGGGCCACTGTTCTCACAACACATTTACATACCTAGTGATGCCACACATCAAATTCAGATCACTCCAGCCTGGTCCAAACAGGTTCTGGGCATGAGAACTGGCATCAAAGTGGGCAAAACCCAGGTTTTCACCGATTTGAATAAGTAACTAGTGTTTTTGAGGGGTTAAATGGCTTTGGGCCACTGTTCTCACAACACATTTACATACCTTGTGATGCCGCACATCAAAATCAGATCACTCCAGCCTGGCCCAAACAGGTTCTGGGCATCAGAACTGGCATCAAAGTGGGCAAATGGCCAGTTTTCACAGATTTGAATAAGTAACTGGTGCTTTTGAGGGGTTAAGTGCCTTTGGGCCACTGATTTCACACCACATTTACATACCTAGTGATGCCGCACATCAATATCAGATCACTCCAGCCTGGCCCAAACAGGTTATGGGCATCAGAACTGGCATCAAAGTGGGCAAAACCCAAGTTTTCACAGATTTGAATAAGTAACTAGTGTTTTTGAGAAGTTAAATGGCTTTGGGCCACTGTTCTCACAACACATTTACATACCTAGTGATGCCGCACATCAATATCAGATCACTCCAGCCTGGCCCAAACATGTTCTGGGCATCAGAACTGGCATCAAAGTGGGCAAAACACCAGTTTACACATATTTGAATAAGTAACCAGTGTTTTTGAGGGGTTAAATCGCTTTGGGCCACTGATCTCACACCACATTTACATACCTAGTGATGCCTCACATCAAACTCAGATCACTACAGCTTGGCCCAAACAGGTTCTGGGCATCAGAACTGGCATCAAAGTGGGCAAAACCCTTTTTACACAGATTTGAATAAGTAACCAGTGTTTTTGAGGGGTTAAATAGCTTTGGGCCACTGATCTCACACCACATTTACATACCTAGTGATGCCGCACATCAAATTCAGATCACTCCAGCCTGGCCCAAACAGGATCTGGGCATCAGAAGTGGCATCAAAGTGGGCAAATGGCCAGTTTTCACAGATATGAATAAGTAACTGGTGTTTTTGAGGGGTTAAATGGCTTTGGGCCACTGACTTCACACCACATTTACATACCTAGTGATGCCTCACATCAAATTCAGATCACTCCAGCCTGGCCCACACAGGTTCTGGGCATCAGAACTGGCATCAAAGTGGGCAAAACCTACTTTTCACAGATTTGAATAAGTAACTGGTGTTTTTGAGGGGTTAAATGGCTTTGGGCCACTGATCTCACACCACATTTACATACCTAGTGATGCCACACATCAAATTCAGATCACTCCAGCCTGGCCCAAACAGGATCTGGGCATCAGAACTGGCATCAAAGTGGGCAAATGGCCAGTTTTCACAGATTTGAATAAGTAACTGGTGTTTTTGAAGGGTTAAATGGCTTTGGGCCACTGATCTCACACCCCATTTACATACCTAGTGATATCACACATCAAATTCAGATCACTTCAGCCTGGCCCAAACAGGTTCTGGGCATCAGAACTGGCATCAAAGTGGGCAAATGGCCAGTTTTCACAGATTTGAATAAGTAACTGGTGTTTTTGAGGGGTTAAATGGCTTTGGGCCACAGATTTCACACCACATTTACATACCTAGTGATGCCGCACATCAAATTCAGATCACTCCAGCCTTTTTTTGACTAGGTATGTAAATGTGGTGTGAGATCAGTGGCCCAAAGCCATTTAACCCTTCAAAAACACCAGTTACTTATTCAAACATGTGAAAACTGGCCATTTGCCCACTTTGATGCCAGTTTTGATGCCCAGAACCTGTTTGGGCCAGGCTGGAGTGATCTAAGCAATAAAGAAGAAAAGAAAATGTGCAAAAAAGTGGGATCACCAATATAACAAATAACATCATTTATTAGACACAAGAAACCAAACATGGACATACATTAAAAGCAATTAAAAAAGCACAAGCTTATAATCATATGTTTGGTGTCAATGGTATATGGCACCAAAAAACACCCCACACCCTCAACAAGCCAAACAGCCCAATGAAAAGGACGTAGCCCAGCATAAAGGTTCAAACAAATATAATGCAATGAGGCAGGTGAATAAGATGCCACGCCAAAAAATGCCCAAACATAGATAGGATAGGTAACTGACTAGCAATGCATTGCAGTAAATAACACACATGGGCTGAAACACAACAATCACCTGTCCCAAGAAAGTATGTAGAGCCAGAAAGATGCAAAGGCGCACGCCAGTAAAAAATGAGGGCTGGAGGCGAGGAAAATGCAGGAGAGGGGGTGGGGTGATAACCCCACGCGTATCGCTACAGCAAAGTGTAGCTTCCTCAGGGGAAAGTGAGGAATGCCATGAATAGTGTGTCTTAAATACAAACATTAATTGATTAGTGAATTGTTTACCAGCATGGAGATAGGAGGCAGAGAGGAATCACCATGTATACCAAGAGACGCCGATGGACGCCGCCATATTCACCATGTGATGCGGTCAAATGTAGTCATGACATGAGAGTGCCATGTACTGCGCATGCGCTGGATCAATGACGCTCGTAATCAAAAGAGCCTCATATGCGCATGCGCGACGCTACGGGCGAACAGAACGCACATAGTTCAATCACATGACTACAAGCCGTGCATCATGTCATTCATCAGCGCGCATGCGTAAACACAATCGTATTCCCAGTAGTACAGGTTCCTATAAAACATCAAACGCATAAAAGCAGAGAGGTACGCATGCAAATACATAATACACAGCACTGTCCATGCCATAATGTCACAAACAGCGTCATGTAAGTGATTTATTATCCAACGCAGGCGCAGGAACGACGGCACTCATCACATCAGGAATGAACTCATACAAACATTGAAATAACCAGAGATCTGGACTCTGGATGCGGCGTATAGGGCATGATTCACATAAAAGCTGTGAAAATGTCAATTTGATGCCAATATGGCAGAATGGACCACCCACTCCACAGGTAGACCACATAGGTGAAAGATACATCCATATATATGAGAGATATGAACCGCAAAAAAATGCTGATGTTCACACATGTCGCCTGGGAGTGCATAGAAGTGACCCATGCCATCATAACCGACATACTGTAGGTGAATCATCGTCCAGCGCATGCGCAAAAACAGCGGCACTCATCACATGAACTCATAAGGATATTTAAATAACCAGAGGTCTAGACTCCAGATGCAACAAATGGTATGTAAATGTGGTGTGAGATCAGTGGCCCAAAGCCATTTAACCCTTCAAAAACACCAGTTACTTATTCAAACCTGTGAAAACTGGCCATTTGCCCACTTTGATGCCAGTTTTGATGCCCAGAACCTGTTTGGGCCAGGCTGGAGTGATCTGAATTTGATGTGTGGCATCACTAGGTATGTAAATGTGGTGTGAGATCAGTGGCCCAAAGCCATTTAACCCTTCAAAAACACCAGTTACTTATTCAAATCTGTGAAAACTGGGGTTTTGCCCACTTTGATGCCAGTTCTGATGCCCAGAACCTGTTTGGGCCAGGCTGGAGTGATCTGAATTTGATTTGTGGCATCACTAGGTATGTAAATGTGGTGTGAGATCAGTGGCCCAAAGCCATTTAACCCTTCAAAAACACCAGTTACTTATTCAAATCTGTGAAAACTGGGGTTTTGCCCAATTTGATGCCAGTTCTGATGCCCAGAACCTGTTTCGGCCAGGCTGGAGTGATCTGAATTTGATGTGTGGTATCACTAGGTATGTAAATGTGGTGTGAGATCAGTGGCCCAAATCCATTTAACCCCTCAAAAACACCAGTTACTCATTCAAATCTGTGAAAACTGGGGTTTTGCCCACTTTGATGCCAGTTCTGATGCCCAGAACCTGTTTGGGCCAGGCTGGAGTGATCTGAATTTGATGTGTGGCATCACTAGGTATGTAAATGTGGTGTGAAATCAGTGGCCCAAAGCCATTTAACCCCTAAAAAACACCAGTTACTTATTCAAATCTGTGAAAACTGGCCATTTGCCCATTTTGATGCCAGTTTTGATGCCCAGAACCTGTTTGGGCCAGGCTGGAGTGATCTGAATTTGATGTGTGGCATCACTAGGTATGTAAATGTGGTGTGAGGTCAGTGGCCCAAAGCCAATTAACCCCTCAAAAACACCAGTTACTTATTCAAATCTGTGAAAACTGGGGTTTTGCCCACTTTGATGCCAGTTCTGATGCCCAGAACCTGTTTGGGCCAGGCTAAAGTGATCTGAATTTGATGTGCGACATCACTAGGTATGTAAATGTGGTGTGAGGTCAGTGGCCCAAAAGCCATTTAACCCTTCAAAAACACCAGTTACTTATTCAAATCTGTGAAAACTGGGGTTTTGCCCAATTTGATGCCAGTTCTGATGCCCAGAACCTGTTTGGGCCAGGCTGGAGTGATCTGAATTTGATGTGTGGCATCACTAGGTATGTAAATGTGGTGTGAAATCAGTGGCCCAAAGCCATTTAACCCCTAAAAAACACCAGTTACTTATTCAAATCTGTGAAAACTGGCCATTTGCCCATTTTGATGCCAGTTTTGATGCCCAGAACCTGTTTGGGCCAGGCTGGAGTAATCTGAATTTGATGTGTGGTATCACTAGGTATGTAAATGTGGTGTGAGGTCAGTGGCCCAAAGCCATTTAACCCCTCAAAAACACCAGTTACTTATTCAAATCTGTGAAAACTGGGGTTTTGCCCACTTTGATGCCAGTTTTGATGCCCAGAACCTGTTTGGGCCAGGCTGGAGTAATCTGAATTTGATGTGTGGTATCACTAGGTATGTAAATGTGGTGTGAGGTCAGTGGCCCAAAGCCATTTAACCCCTCAAAAACACCAGTTACTTATTCAAATCTGTGAAAACTGGGGTTTTGCCCACTTTGATGCCAGTTCTGATGCCCAGAACCTGTTTGGGCCAGGCTGGAGTGATCTGAATTTGATGTGTGGCATCACTAGGTATGTAAATGTGGTGTGAGATCAGTGGCCCAAAGCCATTTAACCCCCTCAAAAACACCAGTTACTTATTCAAATCTGTGAAAACTGGGGTTTTGGCCACTTTGATGCCAGTTCTGATGCCCAGAACCTGTTTGTGCCAGGCTAAAGTGATCTGAATTTTATGTGTGTCATCACTAGGTATGTAAATGTGGTGTGAGATCAGTGGCCCAAAGCCATTTAACCCCTCAAAAACACTGGTTACTTATTCAAATCTGTGAAAACTGGGGTTTTGCCCACTTTGATGCCAGTTCTGATGCCCAGAGCCTGTTTGGGCCAGGCTAAAGTGATCTGAATTTGATGTTTGTCATCATTAGGTATGTAAATGTGGTGTGAGATCAGTGGCCCAAAGCCATTTAACCCCTCAAAAACACTGGTTACTTATTCAAATCTGTGAAAACTGGGTTTTTGCCCACTTTGATGCCAGTTCTGATGCCCAGAACCTGTTTGGGCCAGGCTGGAGTGATCTGAATTTGATGTGTGGCATCACTAGGTATGTAAATGTGGTGTGAGATCAGTGGCCCAAAGCCATTTAACCCCTCAAAAACACCAGTTACTTATTCAAATCTGTGAAAATTGGCTGTGTGCCCACTTTGATGCCAGTTTTGATGCCCAGAATTCCTTTGGGCCAGGCTGGAGACACTTGACTTTGATTAGAGGCATCACTAGATATGCAATTGTGGTGTTAGATCAGTGGCCCAAAGCCATTTAACCCTTTCACTAACATACTTCGGTGCCCACTTTGATGCCCATTTTTTTGCCAGTTTTTTAATTTTCGCAGCTGGTTTTGAGTGTATGTATATTAGGGCTCATCAGTGCATTGTATTTTATTATTGTGATGTGGTTTAAATCAGCAGGAGAAATGCAGGATTAGAATACCGCGCCAAACCACAGGAGTCCAAGTGAAGATAGTAAAACTCTTTTCTTTATTTTCACAGGTCTTTACACAGGTCTACGCGTTTCAAGGACATATCCGTCCTCTATCTCAGGACAAATGTGCAGAGAATACTATAGCGGCTATAGTATTCTCTGCACATTTGTCCTGAGGAAGAGGACGGATATGTCCTTGAAACGCGTAGACCATTGTAAAGACCTGTGAAAATAAAGAAAAGAGTTTTACTATCTTCACTTGGACTCCTGTGGTTTGGCGCGGTATTCTAATCCTGCATTTCTCCTGCTGATTTAAACCACTCCTTGCTGCGGGACCGCTGCCGTCCACGTTATCTACATGCTTTCAAAGGAGTTGTGACTATCACAACCCTACCAGGTGAGTGTTTCTCCTGACATTCACCACCTTTTGTCTACCGGGTAAGACCCTATTGCGCCTTATCTTTCCACAGCTTTGCCGTGCATTATTGTGATGTGTCATTTTTGTTGATAAATGCATAAAAAACTGAAAAAACTAAATTGCCGAATAAGAAACTGACGAATAAGAAACCAACTTCAGCCCCGAATAAGAAACTGGACGAATAAGAAACCAACTTCAGCATCGTACAATGTGGATATTATGAGGACTTTCAGCTGCGCTCTGTTTCGTTTTTTGCTTTGAGGCTCCTCCCACTCTTCGAAAAAATCCATTCCAGTCACCTCAGTACCAAATGTACATAATGTAGTTGCTAAAATGAGGTCCTCAAAAAATCCACTCTGATATAGACGGCTCACTACTGAAGCAGCTAGAACGGAGTGGCTAAAATGAGGTCCTCAAAAAATGCACTACGACACAATGTGGATATTATGAGGACTTTCAGCTGCGCTCTGTTACGGTTTTTGCTTTGCTGCTCCTCCCACTATTCGAAAAAATCCATTCCAGTCACCTCAGTACCAAATATACATAATGTAGTGGCTAAAATGAGATCCTCAAAAAATCCACTCTGATATAGACAGCTCACTACTGAAGCAGCTAGAACGGAGTGGCTAAAATGAGGTCCTCAAAAAATCCACTACGACACAATGTGGATATTATGAGGACTTTCAGCTGTGCTCTGTTACGGTTTTTGCTTTGAGGCTCCTCCCACTATTCGAAAAAATCCATTCCAGTCACCTCAGTACCAAATATACATAATGTAGTGGCTAAAATGAGGTCCTCAAAAAATCCACTCTGATATAGACGGCTCACTACTGAAGCAGCTAGAACGGAGTGGCTAAAATGAGGCCTCAAAAAATCCACTACGACACAATCTGGATATTATGAGGACTTTCAGCTGCGCTCTGTTACGGTTTTTGCTTTGATGCTCCTCCCACTATTCAAAAAAATCCTTTCCAGTCACCTCAGTACCAAATATACATAATGTAGTGGCTAAAATGAGGTCCTCAAAAAATCCACTCTGATATAGACGGCTCACTACTGAACTAGCTAGAACGGAGAGGCTAAAATGAGGTCCTCAAAAAATCCACTACGACACAATGTGTTAAATTATAAGCACTTTCTCGGCTGCGCTCTGTTACGTTTTTCGCCGTGAGGCTCCTCCCACTCTTCAAAAAACTGAATTTCAGTCACCTCAGTACCAAACTGTACAGAATGAAGGCTACAGAGAGATCCTCAAAAAATCCACTCTGATCCAATATGGTAAGTTATGAAGACTGTCAGCTGCGCGGTTCCGTTTTTCCTTGTGAGGCTCCGCCTACTCTTTCAATGTCAGTCCTGCGGCCACGACTCGCGGAAATACGGTAAAATTAAAATTCCAGCAAAATTGAACAATCAGCACTGTGTGTAATTATTTATATTGTAAAAAGCAATAATAAAATGTAAGTTATAATAATAATGAAAATAAAAATTTGCCCTTTGGAAAAAAATAATAAATATAACAGTTTATCTAATAAATAAAAACATGAAATCATTCCAATTATAAATCTGATTCCAGCCCTTGCTGTAGAAACTGAACTGTGTTGTATGGAGAAAAGATCACAGAGATCATCAAAAAATCAACTCTGATCTAGCCTCCTCACTGGTGAAGCAGCTAGAACGGAGTGGATAAAATGAGGTGACCAAAAACATGTGACTACAGCGAGGCCTCAAGAAATCAACTCTGATCTAGTCACCTCAGCACTGAACCGTCTAGATCAGAGTTGAAAAAATGAGGACCACAAAAACCTCACTCTGATCTAGACACTTCAGCAGTGAGCCGGCTAGATCAGAGTGGAAAAAATGAGGCCTCCAAAAATCAACTCCGATATAGCCGGCTCACTACTGAAGCAGCTAGATCAGAGTTGATTTTTTGAGAACCACAAAAAATCAACTCTGAACTAGACGCAACCGCTCACAAGTCGCCGACTCGCCGTGAAATTTCACAAAGCGGAAGTTGCCTGACGTCAGGTATTCTCCCAAGGAGCTGAGCGGAGTCATGGCAACAAAACCATAACGTTCTTGTAGCGCGAAAGAAAGACCCGTGACGTCACGGGAATCCAGCGTCTCCTGTGCAGGGGGCGGTGTCAGCTGTACGTGACCAAAGGGGGCTCTGTGCACTGCTGTGATAGAGGGATCTGCATGGGGGAGTGTCTGTCCACCAGAGTTCCCTGCATAGGGGAGTGTGGGGCCGACAGAGGGCCTTGCTTGGTGGGGTCACTAGAGGGCCCTGAATGAGGGATTGTCAAGCCACCAGAGGGCCCTGCACGGAGGAGTGTCTGGCCCACAGAGGGCCAGGTATGGGAGAGTGTCTGGCCACCAGAGTTCCCTGCATGGGGGAGTGTGGGGCCGACAGAGGGCCCTGCTTGGTGGGGTCCCTAGAGGGCCCTGCATTGGGGGGGACGCATATAAGGAATTCATCTGTACAGAGAAAGATGTGTGTGTAAGGCTATGTGCCCACGTTGCATATTTGCATGCAGTTGCGCTGCGTTTTGCACTGCAGCATAACTGCATGCGTCCCCAGCACAATCTATGAAGATTGTGAAAATTCCATCCCCACGTTGCATTTTAGAACACAGCATTTCGGCTGCTGCCAAGACGCTGCGTTCTAAAAAGCAACATGTCACTTCTTTTATGCGTTTTGGTTGCAATGTCGGTCTCTCTCTCTGTCGGTCGGTCTCTCTCTATGTCTCTATCTCTCTCTCTGTCGGTCTATCCCTCTCCCCCCCTCTCTCATACTCACCAATCACTGACCGAACACCAGCGCGGCGCTGCACGGCGTTCACACTGCGGCGGCTTCTCCAGCTTTTGAAAATAACGACCATTCATTAATCCAGCTCGTATTCACTGCTTTCCCCACCCACCAGCGCCTATGATTGGTTGCAGTCAGACACGCCCCCACGCTGAGTGACAGCTGTCTCACTGCAACCAATCAGCCACCGGGGGGCAGGTCTATGTAGTGCAGTAAAATAAATAATTTAAAAAAAACGGCGTGCGGTCCCCCCCAATTTTGATACTGTGACGCCCTGGACTAGCCAGGTAGTGACATACATACCAACACACACACACCCACCCTAGGCAGATACACGAGCCAAACCAAAAACCCTTGTTGCCTCCCTCCAGGGTCTGATGTCCACACCAGGTGGGGCGGAGTCAGGCGGTTGGCCCCACCCACCGAGGAGTTCACACGCCTGGAGGCGGGAAAAGGGACAGTTGAGTCTTGGAGGTGAAAGTGAGAGGAGTGAACACTTGAGGTGTCTGGGTTGGAGCCCAGACACTGACAGCAAGGTTGGCAGACGGTGGTGGCCGTCTGCAGGAGTTAGTGGAACTCCGCTGAGCCGTAAGGACCGGGGTCGGGCGACGGCCCGCTGGTACCGGACCGGGGAACAGAAAGAAGCTAAGCACACAGGCAGGGCCATCGGACCCCGACCAGGCTTGGAGCTGCCGTCAATAGTCAAATCCGAATGTGACAGGAACCCCCGGGGTTCCCTAACAACCAAGTCCCGATTGAAGGCAACCGTCCACCCAGAGAGGATATACAGCCACCGCCACAGGCTAGAGATCCGAGGCCAGCACCTGCGGGCAACACGGGCTCCTACGGCACCTATACGCCGGGGAGCGGACTACCGGTGGGCAACCACAGGAGTCAAGAACTTTCTAAAAGGTGCAGGGAAAGACAGCCACCATCAGCCGTCCGGGGAGAGCACAACAACAACACTTCAGCCGGCTGCGGGACCCGTCCATCCAGCCGTTTGGTTTACCAGAGACTCTGTCATTGTCTATTTGAGTGAGTACATCAGAGCCATCCTGCACCGCGCTGCCCCTGCACCCTGCACCCCAGCCATCCGGCCTCCCCGTTAGACCACCGGGCCCCGGGATCACCAAACCCCCTAGCCACGGAGGGGACAACATCTCAGCTGCACCCTACTATCTCTCCCGGGATCCCCGTTACCAGCAGGGGTGGTGCCATCATCACCACATCTCGTGGGTGGCGTCACGAACAATCTCCCTAAACAAACCACCCCTTTTCACTCACGGGTGAGGAGCGCTGCTCGAGTCCCCGGGTCCGGTCCACTGCTCAAGCCACCGAGCAGCAGCAGCAGAAGCCCCGGACCCAAGCGTGGCGAGCGCGTCCCCTCCGCCCGCGACAATACCAGCCAAGATAAAGCCACACGGCTGAAGGCTGGTATTCTCAGGATGGGGAGCCCCACGTTATGGGGAGCTCCCCAGCCTAAAAATATCAGCCAGCAGCCGCCCGGAATTGCCGCATCGATTAGATGCGACAGTCCCGGGACTCTACCCGGCTCATCCAGAATTGCCCTGGTGCGGTGGCAATCTGGGTAATAAGGAGTTAATGGCAGCCCATAGCTGTCACTAAGTCCTAGGTTAATCATTGCAGGCGTCTATGAGACACCCCCCAATGATTAACCTGTAAGTGAAAGTAAATAAACACATACACCCAAAAAAATCCTTTATTTGAAATAAAAGACAAAAAAACACCCTCTTTCACCACTTTATTATAAAATTCCCAAAAACACCTACAGGTCCGGCGTAATAAACGCGAGGTCCCGTGACGCATCCAGCTCTGCTACATGAAGCTGACAGGAGCGGCCGTAGAGCACCGCGTCACTTGTCAGCTCCACGCAGAAACTGAATTGAGTCGCACTGTCAGCGGAGACATCACTCAGGTTACCCGAGGCCACAGCTTTCAGGTGGAGGACTCGAGCTGGCCGCGGCTAACCTGAGTAACGGCACCAGGCGCGGCTCACTTCAGTCACTCAGGAGATTTGCGGTCTCCGGTGAGTCCTTCACGTGTGACCGCAAATCAAGCCGCAGCACACAGACAGAGCCGCGCGATCACAATGAAGTCGGGTGAAGTTCATCCGAGTTCATTCTGATCGCGTGGCAGTGTCTCGCAGCCAGCCATGCTCTTTTTGACAGTGTGGTTCCACTCGGCTCTGCTGCAAGTCTATGGGGATGCAGCAGAGCCGAGTGGAACCGCACTGACAAAAATGTGCATTCTGGATGCTTTTCCCATGGCAGAGCAAGCATCCAGAGCGCACGAATTCTGCAGGAATTCTGCATGCGTCTCAGAACGCAGCTTTTCGGCTGCGTTCTGAGACGCACATGCAGTGATTTACACGCTGCGTAATAGAATGCAACATGGGCACATAGCCTAATACACAAGGCACATAGACTTCATAAGGTATATATAACGTGCTTACAGCCGGTGAGATAACTGTGGAACAAGTCACTAACTTTCTAAGTAAATATATTTCTAAAGGTGCAATTTACATGAATTTCTCACCAGATGTCGGTAACATCCCATCCAATCCCCACAGGCAAAGAAATCAAACCACATGTCCATAAATTAAGTTATGTGCAATAATGAAAAATGACAGAGGATAAAAGTACTGAACACAAGAAGAGATGTGCAAAAAGCCATGAAAAGTCATGACACCAGCTGAAATCTATCACTAATTAGAAAGCAATCCTGCCACTTTAAAAAAAAAAAACAACAACAAATAGCTGGTTCAACTGATGGCCTATGAAAAGGTGTCTTATTTAGTGATGGGCGAACACGAACTGTAAAAATCCGGATCCACGAAGGTTCAAAAGTATCCAAGTACTGACCCCAGGCCCGGAGTTCTCAGGGAACTCTGGTAACGATATGGGTCTGGCAACTGGGGTAATTAAGAAAATAAAGAAAAAATAGGGTCTTATCCAATTAAAATTAAAAGAGAAACAACTCAGAGAGGCTCACCTTGTGCGGTGGTACAAGTCACAACCACTATAAAACACCTGAAGGTCGCTGCAGAACCCAATTGGAGATACAAACACTGGAAGGAAGAAAAGGGTTCTGATGAAGAAGCCACTGAGGAATTTGAAACTCATTGACCAATAAATGATATTTTATCTACATCTTTTGGACTGGTTTGGCGGCGCAGGAGATTAACCCTTTACTTCCTCCATTGTTTGTAAATATAAATATTGGCATAGGGTCCCCCCATATTATGATACCCAAAAAAGATAAAGCATATAGCTACAAGCTGCAGCCCGCAGCTGTGTGCACCAAATCTGCATCTCCTGGGAAAAAAAAATGCATCGATATTGCATTAAAACCGCATTGCGTTTTGATGCGGGTTTTTTAGTCAGGAGATGCAGTACTGGGGCAGGAATTTGGTGTATAAATTTCAGCACCAAATCTGCATCTCTTAGCAAAAAAAAAACATGTTTTTCTGCCAGGAGATGAAGGTCTCATTGAACTGAATGAATTCATCTGAGGTGAGGTCACTGAGTTCAATCAGTTGACTTGAGGTGAACTTATCTGCAGTCACAGGTCGGAAACCTCCACCTGTGACTGCAGTTAAACTCACTGACATCACCGCTGCAGCTTAGTCAATCTCTGCCTGAAGCCACAGCTTGCGGTCATGTTCTGTAATGTGCCCGCCCGCTATAACTTCAGTATGCAACAGAGCCAGGATCGTCGTGGGACCTCATGTGGATTACATCGGACCTGGGTGTTTGGGGGCTAATAAATTGTCGAAAGAAGGTGTGGGGTTGTATTTTGATTCAAATAAAGGATTTTTTCAGTGTTTGTATTAATTTCTTATCAGTTACCGGATTAGTAATGGGGGGGGTCTCATAGACCCTACCCATTACTAGTGTAGCGCTTAGTGGCAGCTGTGATCTGTCATTAACCCCTTATATTACCCCGATTGCAATGGGCAAACGGGACGAGCCTGGTAAAATGCTGGGATTGTCACATGTAATGGGTGCGACAATTCTGGACAGCTGCAGGCTGTTATTTTTAGGCTGGGGCGTGCAATAACCATGAGCCTCCCCAGCCTGAGAAATCTATTCCCTAGCTGTTGGCTTTATCATGGCCGGGTATCAAAATTGGGGGATACTGCATGCCTTTTTTTAAATTATTTATTTAAATAATTTAAAAAAGCCTTAAGAGGTCCTTCTTATTTTGATACACAACCAAGATAAGCGCACAGCTGGGGGCTTCAGCCTGTAGCCATATGCTATACAGGCTGGAGTCGTGATCTGACTGCAACCAATCACAGAAGTCAGACCTGATGGTGGGCGTGGAAAGCAGTGAATAGGTATAAGGGTTAATGTGCAGACCAGGAAGTAGTGTTACAGTGGCGCGGGAGACTCAGTAAGTATAACGCTCTTGTTTTATTCCTTATTTTCTTTCTTTTTCCTTTATTTTTTTTAATTGTGCGGGTGGCTGAACCCAAACAGATACACGGATTTCCCTGAGAAGTCCTTGTTTGAGGTCCGAGCACAGACACTAGGTATCCGATGCGGTCACCGAGCTTTGAAGTTCTCAAGACCTCCTCAACCTTATTGTTGCAAAACATACTAATGACATGGTTACAGGATTTCTAAACTACTGATCGTTCCAGTGAGCACTGTTGAGGCTATAATTTGAAAGTGGAAATAACATCATTTCAACATAAAAAGGTAACAACCAGGTGTTCCCTGCAAGATTTCAGACAGAGCAGAGAAATGTATTATCAGAACAGTTGTCCAAGAGCCAACGACCACCTGTGGAGAGCTACAGAGAGACCTGCAATCAGCAGGTACAATTGTTTCAAAGAAAAAAATAAGTAATTCACTCAACCTCCATGATCTGTAAGCACGCTAACCACACAAGACTCCATTGCTGAACAAAATTCATGTTCAAGCATACTCAGTTTATTCAACAACATTTAAACAAGCCTGTGAAATACTGGGAGAATACAGTCTGGCCAGAAGAAGTCAAAACTGAACTCTTTGGATGCCATAATACACACGTTTGGAAGCCAAAAAGCACTACATATCATAGTATCATAGTATCATAGTATCATAGTATCATAGTATCATAGTTTTTAAGGTTGAAGGGAGACTCTAAGTCCATCTAGTTCAACCCGTAGCCTAACATGTTGATCCAGAGGAAGGCAAAAAAAAACCCCAATGTGGCAAACAAGTTCCAATGGGGAAAAAATGTCCTTCCTGACTCCACATCCGGCAATCAGACTAGTTCCCTGGATCAATACCCTGTCATAAAATCTAATATACATAACTGGTAATATTAAATTTTTCAAGAAAGGCATCCAGGCTCTGCTTAAATGTTAGTAGTGAATCACTCATTACAACATCATGCGGCAGAGAGTTCCATAGTCTCACTGCTCGTACAGTAAAGAATCCTCGTCTGTGATTATGATTAAACCTTCTTTCCTCAAGACGTAGCGGATGTCCCCCTGTTCCAGTCGCAGGCCTAGGTGTAAAAAGATCTTTGGAAAGGTCTCTGTACTGTCCCCTCATATATTTATACATTGTGATTAGATCCCCCCTAAGCCTTCGTTTTTGCAAACTAAATAACCCCAAGTTTAATAACCTGTCTTGGTATTGCAGCCCACCCATTCCTCTAATAATCTTGGTCGCTCTTCTCTGCACCCTCTCCAGTTCAGCTATGTCCTTCTTATATATCGGTGACCAGAATTGATATCATTACATTATTACCATTAATAACCACCCTTTGTTTCCTATCACTGAGCCAGTTTTTAACCCAGTTACACATATTTTCCCCTATCCCCATTATTCTCATTTTATGTACCAAACTTTTGTGTGGCACCGTATCAAAAGCTTTTGAAAAGTCCATATACACAACATCCACTGCATTTCCCTGGTCCAGGCTTGAACTTACCTCTTCATAGAAGCTGATCAAATTAGTTTGACAGGATCGATCCCACATAAACCCATGTTGATACTCTGTAATAAGGTTATTTTTCTTGAGATACTCCAGTATAGCATCTCTCAAGAAACCCTCAAGGATTTTACCAACCGTAGAGGTTAAACTTACCGGCCTATAATTTCCCGGCTCAGTTTTTGTCCCCTTTTTGAATATTGGCACCACATTTGCTATGCGCCAGTCCTGCGGTACCGACCCTGTTATTAAGGAATCTGAGAAGATTAAAAATAATGGTCTATCTATCACAGAACTCAATTCCTGTAGTACTCTGGGGTGTTTGCCATCCGGGCCCGGAGATTTGTCAACCTTAGTGATTTCGAGGCGGCGGCGTACTTCCTGCTGGGTTAAGCAGGTAATATTCAAGGGTGAATTTATGGTATCACTGGTCATGTCATCTGCCATGGCATTTTCTTGTATAAAAACCGTAGAAAAAAGTAATTCAGCAGGTTGGCTTTACCCTCATCCCCTTCCACCATTTCACCAAGACCATTTTTAAGGGGGCCAACACTATCGCTTTTCAGTTTTTTACTGTTTATGTAGTTAAAGAATATTTTAGGATTATTTTTACTTTCTCTCGCAATGAGTCTCTCTGTCTCAAACTTAGCTAACTTAATTTGCTTTTTACATATTTTATTTAATTTTCTATAATTATATAATGCCTCATCACTACCTACCCTCTTTAATTCTTTTAAGGCTTTCTGGTTTTCTTTTATTGCTTCCCTTACAGCTCTATTTAGCCATAGGGGTTTCCTCCTATTTCTAGCATGTTTGTTCCCATAGGGTATATTTTCTGCACAAGCCCTATTCAGGATGCTCATAAAAGTCTCCCATTTGCTTTGTGTACTTTTATTACTTAGTACATCATCCCAGTTTATTGCACTAAGATCATCTCTCAACCGTTTAAAATTTGCTTTCCTGAAGTTTAGTGTCCTTGTAGCCCCTCTACTATACATCTTACTAAAGAATACATGAAAACTTATTATTTTGTGATCACTATTCCCCAAGTAACCCCCAACTTGTATATTTGATATGCGGTCTGGCCTATTGGTTAGTACAAGGTCTAGTAGTGCTCCCCCTCTTGTGGGGTCCTGTACCATTTGTGAAAGGTAATTATCTTTCATTGTTATCAAAAATCTATTTCCTTTGCTGGAACTGCAAGTTTCTGTTCCCCAATTTATATCAGGATAGTTAAAGTCCCCCATAATAATTACCTCTCCGAGACTCGCTGCTTTATCAATTTGCTTTATGAGGAGATTCTCTACCTCTTCCATAATATTCGGCGTCTTATAACACACCCCTATCAGTATTTTATTATTCATTCTCCCCCCCCCCTTATCTCCACCCATAGGGACTCTACATTATCAGTACCCTCACATATGTTGTCACGCAGGATAGGTTTTAAGGATGATTTCACATATAGACACACACCTCCCCCTCGCTTATTTGTACGGTCATTCCTGAATAGCCTATAACCCTGTAAATTAACAGCCCAGTCATAGCTCTCATCCAGCCATGTCTCTGATATCCCCACTATATCATAATTTTCTTCCAACAATATTAATTCTAATTCCTCCACCTTATTTGTGAGGCTTCGGGCATTAGTGTACATGCACGTTACGTATGACTCTGTACCTATATTCCTGCTTACTGTATTGACTGTCCTAACCCTTCCCCCCGTACCACCCCCAATTTCATTACTTGTCCCTGGTCACTATCTGCACTACATTCCCCTTCTATAAAGTGAATACCCTCGCCCCCCATTCCTAGTTTAAACACTCCTCCAACCTTCTAGCCATTTTCTGCCCCAGCAGAGCTGCACCCTCCCCATTAAGATGCAGCCCATCCCTAGCATAGAATCTGTAGCCAACTGAAAAGTCGGCCCAATTCTCCAGGAACCCAAAACCCTCTTTCCTACACCAATTCCTGAGCCACCTGTTAACCTCCCTGATCTCTCTTTGCCTCTCTGGTGTGGCTCGTGGCACAGGTAGTATTTCCGAAAATACCACCTTTGAGGTCCATGCTTTAAGCTTACAACCTAATTCCCTGAAATCATCTTTAAGGACCTTCCACCTACCTCTAACTTTGTCATTTGTGCCAATGTGTACAATGACTGCTGGGTCCTCCCCAGCCCCTCCCAGTAATCTGTCAACCCGATCAGCGATGTGCCGAACTCGAGCGCCAGGAAGACAACACACTGTTCGGCGATCCCTGTCTTTGTGACAGATTGCCCTATCTGTCCCCCTAATAATTGATTCCCCCACTACCAGTACCTGTCTTGCCTGCCCTGCACTCCTATTCCCCCCCTTACTGGAGCAGACACTCCTCTGGCATTCAGAGGTCATGCCTTGCTGCAGCAATGCTACCCCTGTAATGACATCCCCCTCATCTGCCAAGTTTGCAAACCTATTGGGGTGTGTCAGTTCAGGACTAGCCTTCCTAGCACTTTTCCCTTTACCCCCCTTTCTAACTGTCACCCAGCTACCTACCTCACCGTCCTGCCGCTCCCTACTACGATCCTCCCCCACATCTGACCCACCAAGCTGCTGCTCAGTGAGCAGCAGACTCCTTTCCATATTGCTAATGCATCTCAGAGTTGCCAGCTGCTCATTTAGATCCAGTATCTGGGCTTCCAAACGTGCAACTTGCGCACATCTCGAACAACAGTATGCACCCTCGAACGGCTTTTCAAGGACTGCATACATGAGACAAGATGTACACTGGATCGCATTAGCAATAGTGGAGCACATTTTCTAATGGGGATAGCACTAAACAAATGTTAAGTAATTAAACAACTAAATACGAACAATTCTACTCACACTTACTTTTGCTCACACTTTGCTCACTCACGCTCACAATGAAGAAGACAGGCTTTCAGAAGTCTTCCTTCCGGCTGTAACGTCCAAAACCCGGTTCTCCTTGAGCTCGCGGTGACTCTTCACTTATCCCAGAAGGCACTGGGAATATGCAAATTATCCTCGCAAGACTCCTTCCCTGGCTTTCAGAAGTCTTCCTTCCGGCTGTAACGGCCAAAACCCGGTTCTCCTTGAGCTCGCTGTGACTCTTCACTTATCCCAGAAGGCACTGGGAATATGCAAATTATCCTCGCAAGACTCCTTCCCTGGCTTATCACATATCACCCCCAAAACACCATACCAACCATGAAGTTTGGAGGTGGGAGCATTATGGTGTGTTGTCAAGATGAAACAAGGGTGGACATTTCAGTAAGACAATGATCCCAAACACACAACCAAGGAAACTCCCAATTAGTGTCAAAGGAAGAAAATAAAGCTGCTGGAATGGCCGAGCCAATCACCTGAGCTGAATACAATAGAACATTTATGGAAGAAACTAAAGCTTAGAGTTCATAGAAGGAGCCCATGGAACCTGCAGGATTTGAAGTGTCTGTGGAAAAATGGACCAAAATCCCACCTGAGCAATTCATGCCACTAGTTTTTCTCCATACAGGAGGTGTCTTGACGCTGTACGAAGTATTAATTACATTTCAGTAAGCGTATTCACTACATTTTCCCTGTGTCATTTCTCATTATTACACATTAATACATTTAGTGACATCTATGATGTCACATTAGTGGATGTGGACCTACTTTGTCACAGGCTGGGCTTAACCTGGAGGGGTGTGAATAAGTGCCTACTGGGTTTTCACTAGAACCTCTGATGGTAAGGATGGACTAGACTGCCGGTAGACACCAGGTACCATTACAGGATAGTCCCTGGTACTGCAGCAGCTGACCCAAGCGTCAGAAACACCAGTATGGAAGGCATGCAAGACGGAGCACGTAGTTGAGTATGACAGGACGGAGTATGTTCAGGATACAAGCTGGACGGACAGGTCGTGGGCAAGTACATAGACAGAATGGACAGGAAATGGAGACAGGCAGAACAGGTCAGGGTACATGGAGAAGCAAGACGGGTACAAGTTCAGGAGGCAGGGGGGTCAGGTACAATATGCAGACGGAACTTGCAGGATAGGACAAGAGCAATCAGACAGGAGACAGAACTGAAATCAAACAAGGTGGGATACAGACTAGAGCACTGACAGGAACCCTAGGAACCTAATTGCTCAGGCAAGGTGTTGCGTTTTTTTTATTTTAGTATTAACAGTAGTGATTATGAAATCAAGTATTTTTAATACAAAATTAAATTCACTGTTTATTTAATTCTAGTTTTACTTAAATACTGGGGGCTGACATCTTGGATTTGCTGTGTGTAACGACAGTTACTCACCTCAAATATGGTAGCCCCTGTGCATAGAAGACAATTGTTGATCTCCAACCCTATCTCCTGTACTGTTTCTGCTTCCTGCTGTGACCTTGACAAGCCCCCTGGGCTGTCCAGATCACATCAGAGGGAGGAGATCACCACCATCTTTGTGGAGCTCACAGCCTATGCTGTGTGCTGAACTTTCCCCCTGTCACCCACTGGGATGTGTGAGTGCCGGGCCGCCGCCGCTACCCTCCCTCCTCCCCCCTGCTGCTATCCTCTGTCCTCCCCGCCTCTACCCTCCCTGCCGCCACTCCCCCACTGTCGTATGCTCACCTCGGGCCTTTGCTCCTTAGCTCAGCGGAGCGCGGTATACTGAGGAGTGGTATACATCGGTGTGCGTGCAGCAGAGCATTGGGGGGCATGCATGCTTCAGAGCATTGGGGGCGTGCATGCTGCAGAGCATTGGAGTGGCGTGTGTGATGCAAAGCATTGGGGGACGACCGTGATACTTTAGACATTAGGATCAATTTGCGGTTAACAACAATATGGCTTCGCACTGTTATCCTAAACTTCATCTTCCCTCATCTTTTTGGAAACACCCAGATTGCGAGGGAAGGCGTGACATCACACACAGGAGAGCAGATTCCACCCACTTTTACTGCAGTTGTAATGTGAGCTAGTTCTACAGTAGTTCTACGGCAGAGCATTGGAGGGCGTGCGTGTGGCAGAGCATTGGGTGCCATCTGTGCTGCAGAGCATTGGGGGCGTGCATGCTGCAGAGCATTGGGGGGGCATGCATGCTTCAGAGCATTGGGGGGCGTGCGTGCGGTAGAGCATTGGGGCCATATGTGCGGCAGAGCATTGTGGGTGTGCATGCAGCAGAGCATTGTAGGCATGCGTGCAACAGACAATTGTGGCAGAAGATTGCAGGTGGGCATGCGGCAGAGCATTGCAGGTGGGCGTGCAGCAGAGCATAGCGGGTGGGCGTGCGTCAGAGCCTTGCATGCATGCGACAGAGCATTGCCGGCGTGTGTGCGGCAGAGCATTGGGGGTGTGTGCGTGTGGCAGAGCATCATGTGCTGGCATCCAGCAGAGCATTGCAGGCCGGTTTGCGTGCGGCAGAGCATTGCTGGAACGGGGAGTACAGAGTGCTATGTGGGGAGCACTATGCAGCTGTCTTTCGTGACACTTTAGACATTAGGATCACTTTGCAGTCACCAACAATATGACTCCGCACTATGATCCTAAACTTCATCTTCCCTTATCTTTTTGGAAACACCCAGATAGGGAGGGGGAGGCGTGACATCACACACAGGAGAGCAGATTCCACCCACTTTTACTGCAGTTGTAATGTGAGCTAGTTCTACAGTAGGATTTCTGTAGGATTTCAGCAGCTGCTCCCCATAGTGTTTAAGAGTGGAAAATATCAAACTTTTATTTTTTTTTAGATTTTGCTCAATTAAAAATAAATAATAATATTTAAATAAAACATTAAAACATTAATACTTTACAATTTTTCAGTTATTGATTTTTTTATTTTATGACACCTTCCCATTAAGTAGCCAGTGCCTCCCAGCCATAGGCTGGGGAACAGTTTTTGAATGCGTGTGCTGCCTCTTCAAGAGATATTCAGCGCGCACCCTAAAAATTTTGTCAGGACACCTGCGCATCATGTGCAGGCCCTGAAGAGTATGGACCACAGAAGGAGCAAAGGAGCTGCGGCGGTGAGTATGACATATTTACTTGGAAAATTGGTGACATGTTCAATACATATTTCACCCACTATATAAAGTTATATAATAAAAAGGCATATGTAAATGTGGCGCCCCTAAGGATCCGGCGCTACAGGGTACTGCACCTCCATTAGGGTGTAGTACTTATCCTGGCTCCAAGAAAGGTCGGTACCGGTTTTCACTCACACATACACACAGTAACTGTGGGTTGCCCTCCCCAATGGGGACCGGGCCAGGGTCGGGTCACAGTAGGGTGTCACTACAGCGGTTGGGTTTACAAGATGCCACTGCACCAGGGGCTCCCCGATCCACTGGAACTGAGGACTCAGGCTCAGGAAGAAGCAACCACCAGGGGAGTCAGGAGCACACAGTGGGAAGAGCAGGTTGACCTAGTGAGAGTAGTGAAACAGCCGGTGGCAGCGACTGGGGGCAACAGCTTGGAACACACAACACAACTACAACAAACTATGACAAAACAGCTTCAGTCAAAGAGCAGAGCGAACGTGCCGCGAGCAGATCTATGGGCCAAGGCGTTCAACACGGTTGCTGGGGAGTAGCAGGCAGCTGCTTCCACAGGATCGGCGCTGTCGGGATACAGAACCCTAGGGAAGATATACTTCACGTCTACCAACTCTGCAAGGGTCGCGGGAACGGCTATAAAAGTCACCGGACCTGTCCCACTGAGTTTGCAGCCAAATAGCATATAGGTATGGACACCCTGGATCTGACCTTCCACGGATTCGGGATAGACTGGAGCCCATCATGGCGGAGACTGGTACTCTGGGGCAGCGCCTGAACTACCTGTGAGTAAAAGGCCTGGAACTGCAGCCCCTGTCTCTGCCTCTCCTTTACTGGCGCCGTCGCCCAGCGCTGCGGTGCCAACGGGGACTACCACCACCCCTGTCCGTCCTCCATCATCCTCCCCGGGGTAACCCCGCTCCGCCTGTGGTGAGCGACACCATCCCGGCTTTGACCTTCACCATCAGCCCCGGAGAGCAGCACCCACAGTGGTGACCCATCTCTGGCCACAGATCACAGGTGGCGTCACGATCTAAAAAGACTTTCCTAACCGTCACTACAACCCCCATCCTCCATCCTTTCTCCTGTCTACTGCCTTCCCTCCCTTCTGTCCGTCTTGGGGTCACGAAACCGGACTAGGCTAGCCCGTGACGACACAGAGGATCTGCACCCCCAGCCCGGCGACGTGTCGGGTGAAAACCCCTTGATCCCGAGTTCTTACATATACAGTGCCTTGCGAAAGTATTCGGCTCCCTTGAATTTTCAACCTTTTCCCACATTTCAGCCTTCAAACATAAAGATAAAAATTGTAATGTTATGGTGAAGAATCAACAACAAATGGGACACAATTGTGAAGTTGAACGAAATTTATTGCTGATTTTAAACTTTTTTAAAAAATAAATAACTGAAAAGTGGGGCGTGCAATATTATTCATCCCCTTTACTTTTAGTGCAGCAAACTCACTCCAGAAGTTCATTGAGGATCCCTGAATGATCCAATGTTGTCCTAAATGACTAATGATGATAAATATAAGCCACCTTTGTGTTATCAAGTCTCCGATAAATGCACTTGCTCTGTGATAGTCTCAGTGTACTGTTTAAAGTGTAGATAGCGTCATGAAAACAAGGAGCACAACGGGCAGGTCCTTGATACTGTTGTGGGGAAGATTAAAGCCGTAATTGGTTACAAAAAGATTTCCAAAACCTTAAACATCCCACGGAGCACTGTGCAAGCAATCTGTAATGCCTGCCTGGATCAACAGACTCAGATGGGATGTAATGTAAAGGCTAGAGGGAAGCCACTCACCAAGCAGGACCCCCAGAACCCTGAAACCCTTTAACCCCTATACAGGGACTTGGAATTACACAGGGCTCTGGAGATCACTACCTGTGGAAGGCTGCAGTCCGATGAGAGTAGTCGTCGGGCAGGGTCAAACCAGGAATAGCAGAAGAGGGACAGAATCGGCAGACAAGGGCGTAATCAGAAAACGTAGCAGAGGTAAAATCCGGATCGGGCAGCAAGGTACAAAAACAGCAGGAAGAAGGGTAGTCAGAAAACACGCAGAAATCAGCACACAGGAATCACAAAACAGAATAGGGCGGACCAGGAGCCAGGAAATCAAAACTATCTCTGGCAGAGGTCAGCAGACAGGAGGGGAACTAAGAAGGGTGTGGTGTCTTCCCATTGACTGTAGCTGAATGCTGGCAACTTCAGCTGGAAGACACACGCCACCCACAGTCAGCCAGTGGTACTGCAGATCCCAAGATAACCCAGACCAGTGGATGATCGGAGCTTGCGCCCACCGGTGCCAATGGCATCGACTCCTCTCCCATCACCAGCACCATCCACGGCAGGAACACGGCGTCGCCTGGCGATCGGAGCAGAAGTTGCTGGAGCGGACTCCGGTGGTGACGTAACACAATCATATTGAAATGGAATTAGTATCATACCACTGCAAAACTACCAAGACACGACCGTCCATGCAAACTTGCATCTCAAACACTAATCAGAGATGCAGCCAAGAGGCCTAAGATCACTCAGGACGAACTGCAGAGATCTACAGCTGAGGTTGGAGTGTCTGTCCATAGGACAACAATCAGTCGTACACTGCACATATCTGGCCTTTATGGAAGAGTGGCAAGGAGAAAGCCATTTCTCAAAGATATCCATAAAAAGTGTTGTTTAAAGTTTTACACAAGCCACCTGGGAGACACACCAAACATGTGGAAGAAGGTGCTCTGGTCAGATGAAACCAAAATCGAACTATTTGGGCACAATGCCAAACGATATGGCGTAAAAGCAACACAGCTCATCACTCTGAACACCCAATCTCCACTGTCAAACATGGTGGTGGCAGCATCATCGTTTGGGCCTGCTTTTCTTCAGCAAGGACAGTGAAGGTGGTTAAAATTGATGGGAAGATGGATGGAGCCAAATACAGGACCTTTCTTGAAGAAAACCTGTTGGCGTCTGCAAAATACCTGAGACTGGGATGGAGATTTGTCTTCCAACAAGACAATGATCCCAAACATAAAGCAAAATCTACAATGGAATGGTTCACAAATAAACGTATCCAGGTGTTAGAATGGCCAAGTCAAGGTCCAGACCTGAATCCAAATCGAGAATCTGTGGAAAGAGCTTAAAACTGCTGTTCACAAACGCTCTCCATCCAACCTCACTCAGCTCGAACTATTTGCAAAGGAAGAATGGGCAAGAATTTCAGTCTCACGATGTGCAAAATTGAAAGAGACATACCCCAAGCGACTGCAGCTGTAATCGCAGCAACAGGTGACGCTACAAAGTATTAACTTAAAGGGGATGAATAACATTGCACGCCCCACTTTACAGTTATTTATTTTTTAAAAAAGTTTAACATAAGCAATACATTTTGTTAAACTTCACAATTGTGTCACTTGATGATTCTTCACCATTAATTTAACATTTTTATCTTTATGTTTGAAGCCTGAAATGTGGGAAAAGGTTGAAAATTCAATGGAGCCGAATACTTTTGCAAGTGACTATATATATATATATAGGCAGATATATTTAAACTTACAGAAATACATATTTTTTAAAGTCGTATTTCTGTTTTATAAAATAAATAAATATAATGACATATCACTTTAGGGTAGTTTGAGGGTAAGACCTCTGGGACCCCAGTGATCTTGAGAATAAAGGCTGCTTTACACCTTACAATTTCATATGCGATCTCGTATGCGATCTCACCCGCCCCCCTATCGTATGTGCGGCACGGTCAATTTGTTGCCCGTGTCGCACACACAAGTAAACCCTGTCACACGTACTTACCTTCCATACAACCTCGCTGTGGGCGGCGAACATCCACTTCCTGAAGGGGGAGGGACATTCGGCGTCACAGCGACGTCACACAGCGGCCGCCCAATAGAAGTGGAAGGGAGGAGACGAGCGGAACGTAAACATCCCGCCCACCTCCTTCCTTCAGCATTGCCGGCGGGACGCAGGTAAGATGTGTTCATCATTCCCGGGGTGTCACACACAGCAATGTGTGCTGCCTCAGGAACATTGAACAACCACACGTTCAATTTTTAGAAAATGAGCGACGTGTATGCGATAAACGTTTTTGCATACAATCGGAATCGCACATAGCTGTCACACTCTACAATATCACTAACGATGCTGGATGAGCGTCACTTACGACGTGACCCCGCCGACACATCGTTAGATATATTGTAGCGTGTAAAGCCCGCTTTAGGGAGTCACAGTGCAGATTGAATGGAATGTGTGGCATAGGTACAGATGACCTCTCTACAGGAGACGTCATCAATAGCAGATCGGCTCGGTGGCGATCCAACACCCAGTGCCTCAACTAATCCGCTGTTATTTGCTCTGTCGGTGGCTGACTGTAAACACTTTGACTAGAGCTGCTGAGTCTCCTGGTGCCACTACACAGCTCCCATTCTTTTGAACATAAGCCGTGAAGCTTTACCTGGCAGTGGCCACTACACATTGGACTGCGCTAAAGCTTACATCCAGCCAGAGCAATAGCTGATCCGTTGGGCGCTAGATGTCTGCTAATGCTCCCTTACTTGATCATATGAAAAAATATGTACAAATAAACCAGAACAGAAATAGATAAATATAAATTTCATTATATAATTCATAAAAACAAGTAAATATCACAGCCGATAGGTGGCACCACAATCCCAAAGGGAACAGACAATACTAGAATTAAAACACCACTCGCAGCGCATTAAATCTAAGTCCCCTGCCCACTGTTTTATACTCACCCTCCAGCATCTCCATTTGTTATCTCTGCAGCTCCTGTCAGTCTCCTGCGATTTGTGACCTGACGGCAGTTCCAGTGTTTCATGTAGCGTGCCAGAGGTCACAACTCAATGGAAGTCTATGAGAGCCTCGTTTTGGCTCTAATAGACTTGTATTGAGCTCCTCTGATGTAACTTCTGATTTCCGGACTATCAGAGGCTACTGTGACAAGATGGCACTGAGGAACCAGAGTGGGGCTGAAAAAGGATGAAGACAGCAGCAGGTGAGTATAATAGTGAGGGCAGGGGGCTTATATTTAAAGCACCACTCCAACTCTGAAAAAAAACACGCTGGTGTGGTGCTTGAAATCCAGAAAGACATACAAGCAACAAATGCGAAGTGCATTCAATAGTAAGTGCTAGTTTTTTTCTAAAAAGTACAGAGTCATCAGATTACAAATAAGCATAAATAGTTATAAAGTCATATATTATCTATATTTAGGATGTGGTGCCGCTCTCGTGCTACAGCGCTGTGTCTTCTTCTGCGCCCCTAGAAGTCTTATTGGAGTACATAATATTGAATAAATTGAGTATATATACGTTTTTATTGAGGACATCGGTGTCTCCTTCGTTGTAGAAGTTTTTAGCATATAAACTTTACAAGCTATAGAGATGAGAAGTAAAAAATATCTTTTATTCCGTTCTCAAGTAACTGCTGTGGACATTTTATCTTGTATAAAATGGTGAATGGTCATCAAGCAAAGTGGATGTGATGTCATGAAAACGCCAAACGAGAATTTAAAGACACTATTAAACTGGGTTTCACTTCATATTTTTCCTAATAGGCTTCTATGGGAGCCTGAAAAATTGATCTAAAAAATAAGTAATTGGCCCCAATTCAACACTTGCATTTTTTTGTCACATTTTCCTTTTTGTCTTGTATTTGTTGCTGCTTTTAAAGCCAAATTCACCAAAATAACACTCATTAAAGTCAAGATAGGGCTGTCTTGAACTGCCTTTGTGACTTTTGGGGCCAAAAAGTAGCAAAACACAGTCGTACTGAAAAACACACAGGGTGCACAGGAGTGAAGCTGTGCCAAATTTTTGATACTTTTTTAAAAGTCAAAATTAATAAATCAGGAGAAAACATCTGGAAAACAAACAAAGCTACAGAACAAAACAGGTGCAAAAGCAATGATGAAATGCATAAGTAAGGCTGGTTTCACACTACGTCTTTTTAACATCCGTTGAAAACGTTTTTTTAGCGGAAGTACGGATCCTGCTTTTACAGCAAATAACGTATGCAAACGCATATGTTATTTTGCAGGATCCTGCACTGGATGTTTAGGGGCGGGCATTGGAGTCATGTGATCGGGAGTGAGGGGAGCTAGACTGGGAGCCGGCTTCTGACAGCTGCAGACGCTGGTAACCAAGGTAAACATCGGCCTTGGATACCCGATATTTATCTTGGTTACGAGTGTCTGCAGCTGCTAGGAGCAGGGCTGCCTGCACGCGTAACCAACGTAAACATCGGGTAACTAAGAGAAGTGGTTACGCGATATTTACCTTGGTTACGAGTGTCCGCAGCTCTCAGGTGGGGGAGAGGGAGGGAGGGAGGAAGGGGGAAAGACAGATAGAGAGAGAGAGGGTGAGGGAGGGAGGAGGAGAGAGAGACAGATCACGCGAGACTGGTTCTGGGCATGCTCAGTACTTTCTGGGCATGCTCAGTACAAAAGCAGGATCCTGTCTATCAGCACGCCAGCGTTCACCTGCGTTCGCGTGCGTTATAGTGCGGATCCGGTGACTTGCAGTATTTTGACGCAGCTCAAAAACGCTACAAGTAGCGTTTTTGAAACATGTTAAAAAACTGCAAGTCACCGGATCCGCACTATAACGCACGCAAACGCAGGTGAACGCAGGTGGACGCGAGTCCATTGCAAATGCATTGAAATGAAAACGCATTTGCACTGGATCCGTACTTCCGCTAAAATAACGTTTTCAACGGATGTTAAAAAGACGTAGTGTGAAACCAGCCTAAAACAAAAAACACTACACCAAAAATATATGAGATAAGAGGAAAGTCATAAAAACCCATAACAAGCTTATTACTATTGTGTATTTTTAAAGGGGTGGTCCGAGATTCAAAATAATTTTCCTCTTAAATCCCTATCTACTTAATGCCATAGCCTAAACTATTTTCTTATAAAGTTGAATGAAAAAAGACCCTATAAAATAGTCAGCTCTTCTCTCATAGCACTGTTACTACTGCTGTACTGCTTATCCGCCCACACTGCCTGTCTAGAGATGAGAGCTCACAATTATGTCTGCTCTAGCCAGAGCAGGGGGTCATTATATGTCTCACCCTGGAGTAGCCTACCTGTAAGGTTATGTGCGCACGTTGCGTACAGTTCACTGCAGAAATTTCTGCAGCGATCTGAAAAGCACATGTGCGCTTTAAATCGCTGCAGAAATGTCCGTAGTGAAGCCGACTCCATGCGCTCTGCCTGCAGCTCCTCCCATAGACAGAGCAGGAGCTGCCGGCAAAGCGCAGGAAAGAAGTGACATGTCACTTCTTTTTACGCAGCGCTTCGGCAGTAGCCGAAGCGCTGCACTCTAAAACGCCACGTGCGCACGGCCCCTGCACAATCTCCATAGACTGTGCAGGGGACGCAGGACGCATGCAGTTACGCTGCGCTACAAAGCGCAGCGTAACTGCATGTATGTACACAACGTGCGCACATAGCCTTATGCTTCTCCAGTGTGAGGTGTAATGACAGCCTGCTGTGATGTTACTGCAGAGGGATTACAAGTTGCCCTGAGCATAACAGACATAAGTGTGATTAATGACACTTTGAGCTCTCAGCTCTGAACAAGCAGTGTGGGAGGAGCAGTACCACAGAGGTGATATTGCTACCTATGAGAGATGGATAGCGGATAGGATTTGTAATTTGACACCGCTAAACTCAGTTGTGCTGCCCTTCTGCACACACGCACTGCTGGGACCTTATCTGAAAAGTATTAGTCATCTATGGTAGATATTAGTCCCAACACTTTCTAATCATGCAGGAGGCTAGACCAGGAGATCAGGGCTGTGTGTCATTATACAGTCATATGAAAAAGTTTGGGCACCCCTATTAATCTTAACCTTTTTTCTTTATAACAATTTGGGTTTTTCCAACAGCTATTTCAGTTTCATATATCTAATAAATGATGGACTCAGTAATATTTCTGGATTGAAATGAGGTTTATTGTACTAACAGAAAATGTGCAATCCGCATTTGAACAAAATTTGACAGGTGCAAAAGTAGGGGCACATCAACATAAAAGTGAGATTAATATTTTGTAGATCCTCCATTTGCAAAAACAATAGCCTCTAGTTGCTTCCTGTAGCTTTTAATGAGTTCCTGGATCCTGGATGAAGGTATATTTGACCATTCCTGTTTACAAAACAATTCCAGTTCAGTTAAGTTTGATGGTCGCCGAGCATGGACAGCACGCTTCAAATCATCCCACAGATTTTCAATGATATTCAGGTCTGGGGACTGGGATGGCCATTCCAGAACATTGTAATTGTTCCTCTGCATGAATGCCTGAGTAGATTTGGAGCAGTGTTTTGGATCATTGTCTTGCTGAGAGATCCATCCCCTGCATAACTTCAACTTCGTCACTGATTCTTGCACATTATTGTCAAGAATCTGCTGATACTGAGTTGAATCCATGCGACCCTCAACTTTAACAAGATTCCTGGTGCCGGCATTGGCCACACAGCCCCAAAGCATGATGGAACCTCCACCAAACTTTACTGTGGGTAGCAAGTGCTTTTCTTGGAATGCCGTGTTTTTTTTGCCTCCATGCATAACGCCTTTTTGTATGACCAAACAACTCAATCTTTGTTTCATCAGTCCACAGGACCTTCTTCCAAAATGTAATTGGCTTGTCCAAATGTGCTTTTGCATACCTCAAGCGACTCTGTTTGTGGCGTGCTTGCAGAAACGGCTTCTTTAGCATCACTCTCCCATACAGCTTCTCCTTGTGCAAAGTGCACTGTATTGTTGACTGATGCACATTGACATCATCTGCAGCAGGTGGTCTGTGGATTGTCCTTGACTGTTCTCACCATTCTTCTTCTCTGCCTTTCTGATATTTTTCTTGGCCTGACACTTCTGGGCTTAACAAGAACTGTACCTGTGTTCTTCCATTTCCTTACTATGTTCCTCACAGTGGAAACTGACAGTTTAAATCTCTGAGACAACTTTTTGTATCCTTCCCTTGAACAACTATGTTGAATAATCTTTGTGTTCAGATCATTTGAGAGTTGTTTTGAGGAGCCCATGATGCCACTCTTCATAGGAGATTCAAATAGGAGAACAACTTGCAAGTGGCCACCTTAAATACCTTTTCTCATGATTGGATACACCTGCCTATGAAGTTCAAAGCTCAATGAGGTTACAAAACCAATTTAGTTATTTAGTAAGTCAGTAAAAAGTAGTTAGGAGTGTTCAAATCAAGAAATTGATAAGGGTGCCCATATTTTGCACCGGTCAAATTTTGTTTAAATGCAGATTGCACATTTTCTTTTAGTACAATAAACCTAATTTCAATCCAGAAATAATACTGAGTCCATCAGTTATTAGATATATGAAACTGAAATAGCTCTTGCAAAAACCCATATTGTTATAAAGAAAAAAGGATAACATTAATAGGGGTGCCCCAACTTTTCCATATGACTGTACATCTCACACACTAAAAACCTGCTCTGAGCCATGGTGGGGGCGTGTTTTTTCTCCAGTGTGTTGCTGCCTTCTTTTGATTGGTTAGCATCACCCACTTGGACTTAATGAAAATTAACTCATTAGATGCCAAATACTTATTGCTGATACCTGTACAACAGAGAGGCAAGATCAAAAACAACAAAAAAGACAAAACACATTTTACTCCTTCTCTGCAGCCACTATTACATCTTGTATCCAGTTCAACATAAAAATTGAGCTCACTTATTTGATCATGTGCCAAGTCCTCTTTAACGGAGTTGTCCAGCCTAAATCCACAAGTCTGCAGTCACTCTATGTCACTCCATGTGACTGCAGACTTATGAATTCTCACATTGCACGTACTGTGTGCGGTAAGGATTTGCCGACTTCAGAGTTGGGAATGGTGGTCACATGTATGTGATATGACTACTCCCCTCCATAATCCGAATAGAGGGGCGTGGTCAAGCTCAATACACTTGCATTGAGCGAGGCCGCCCTCCTCTTGTCGGAATGTGGCCGAGAGTCTGCATATTGCATATTCGGCTATATGACCGCCGTTCCCAGCTCTGACACCAGAGAATCTTTGCAGCGCACAGTGCATGCGATGTGAGGCTTCATAAGCCTGCAGTCACATAGAGTGACACATTGAGTGACTGCAGACTTGTGGATTTAGGCCAGACAATCCCTTTAACACTAGAAGTCCCAGAGAGGGGTCATTTAACATTTCTACCTTTGGAAACCAGAGATGGGTCGAATGACCTGAAGGATTTTAGCTAGCTTCCTATAATCACCGTCTTTTGTTCTGTAATTAAGGCCATTACTGTCGCACCACAGGAGGTTGTTGTTTTCCATTGAGTTTAGCCATTTAGTTTCTAGTTAGTTCTATTCAGTTTATTGTATGTCATTTGACCCTCTTTCGGGACTTCAGGGGAGAGCTCGAAATTTCTGGGACTCCTAGTGTTAAGGGGTGCATATTATGATTGCATTAATTTTCTTACATTCTCCAGGAGAAAGGATGGAAAGAAAACAAGATTTTTGCAGACGTTAGAAGACTAAATAAACGCTGGCTACTTTATAAATCCAAGAAAATATCTTTGGTAGTATTTTCATTTTTTCTTATTGAGATATTTTCACATCTGGTATGATTTTTTAGTACTCAGCTCTTTAAATATTTTTAATAATTTGTGGTTTTGTTTCATTATAACCAAGACTTCTCCATTTATTTGTTTCCTTTTATTCCTAGACATCTCACAATTTCATTCAAAAATATTGCACGGCTTTCTATTTCACTTCCGCATGTTTATTTTTATCAGTACACAGTCTCAGCTTGTATGGATAATCACTTAACCTTATTGAATTAGCATTTTCTAAAATTGAGTGCACATGATGTACATATGATCCCACAGACACTGACTGGACGAGACAGCAATGATAAGACTTTTACCCAAATGACAGAGTTAATTTGTTCTTACAGATTGTCCACTATTTTTCCTATGAATAAAGAAAAATCCAGCGTGTAACTATAAATAGGAAAGGGTTCTTTACAGTTAGAGCAGTCAGACTGTGGAATGCCCTACCACAAGAGGTAGTAATGGCAGACACCATAACAGCTTATAAAAAAAGGGCTGGATGATTTCCTCAGTACACACAACATTGTGGATTATAAATGATTTAGTGATGAAATGTATAATTCGTGGAGGAAGGTTAAACTAGAATGATCAATCCAAAGGAGAAAGAAAGTCGCACTCCAGATGATCACCATATCACTCCGTCTTTATTGCAGGGGAGGGTGAGACAAGCCATACAACGCCGGACGACGGCGTGCCGTTTCGCTAGAACTTAGCTTCCACGGGTCCAGTGAAGCTAAGTTCTAGCGAAACGGCACGCCGTCGTCCGGCGTTGTATGGCTTGTCTCACCCTCCCCACCGCTTGTACCTTCATGTTTCCCCTGCAATAAAGACGGAGTGATATGGTGATCATCTGGAGTGCGACTTTCTTTCTCCTTTGGATTTATCTTGGTCTTCACCGCACGTCTGCACCATGATCCCCTCCATGGCTCAGTAGGGCTCAAGTAGCTGAACGTGTAGTAACACGCGGAGTAGGTGGTGCACCGGGACTCTTACCTCTTTTAAACTAGAATGATCTAGGTCTCTTTTCAACCTATATAACTATGTAACTAACATTGATGGCTTATGTGACGCCCTGGCCTATCAGGTCGTCACAGGGTATTGTGCAATTTGCCCTTCTGTGCAATATCCACCTCCTCCTTGGTTACGGGTCCCTAACCAATGGTGTTGCCAAAACCAGCTAGTCAAAATCCTAGGAACACTCTGCACCACACCCACCAGACACACCAGTAGACGGCCTGAGTGGAATAGGGTCGCCCACTTGGGAGGTTGGTAAGGGGAGGTCAGGAGTGTCAGGAGTGAGCCAGTGTAGTGTTGGAAGTGAAGGAGAGACGAGGTCAGGAGCTGGGCTCTTTGGAAGTACTAGGCGGCAGCCGGTGGTCTGGCCCCTGTAGGAGCTGGGCCCCCGGTCGTAGGGGATCGTGGCAAGGGGCACGGTAGTGTTGTGGAGGACAGCCGGTGGCCTTGTACCATCACTGGACTGGGACCACGGCACAACGGGGTACGTGGACCCTAGCTCAGGGAGTAGCTTCAGGCAACCTGACAATTTACCCGACGAGAACGGAGCCTTCAAGATCTGCTCTCCACCCGCTCCAAAATTGGGGTACTAGCGCAACGAGGGGGATAGGACTTTCCACTAAAACGGTCCAGGGAATCTCAAGCATGAACCCTGAGAGCAAGCTCCCTCAGTTAGCCATACTGGGTAGCGGGACCCGACTAGTTTCAAACTATAGAGGGCAACTAAGAAGAGAACAAGGTGCCAAGGGAAAGGTTACAGGTCATCAGGCAACACCAGCAGAAACGGGACCCAAACATGCTCCCCCTCAGCGGCAGCGGTGTCCAGAACTTTGGTTTACTAAGTTGTCGGTGTCAGCTTTATGGACTGAGTGAGTACGCAAGCGACCCTTACCTCCCCAACGGCACGTTCCGTCGCCATCACCGAGTCCCGGGGCATTCCCCCTACCCATGGAGGGGTTAAACACCTGGCTGCCCACTCCATCGCCACCGAGTACTCCCAGCTGCAGCAGTGGTACTCCACCTTACCACACACCACGGGTGACGTCACAAACTTTAGATACATCATCCCCTGTAAATACCCCCTTTATTTGAGTGGCCACACGACCCCCGGGTCCGGATGCCTCTCGAGCCACCGCGTATCCAGATCCGAGTAGCCCGGCTGCTGACGTGGGGGTGGCACACTTATCCTTAGGATAGGTCATCAATGTCTGATCAGCTGCCATCTGACACCCCCGCTGTCAGATATTCTTGGTCCCGGCAGCATCCTGTGATTGGAAATGCTCAGTCCCGACGCTGCTCCTTCTTCTGATATTAGCCGTGGATGGGTATTGGACATTCACCTCGTATTGGTTTAAATAGGAGGCGGATGGCAATAGCCAGGCTCGGCCACTATCAGAAGACGGGGCAGCTCTGAAACTAAGCATTTCCGACCATAGGATGCTGCCGGGGTGTCGGATCCAAGCTAATCAGACATTGATGACCTATCCTAAGGATAAGCCATCAATGTTAAAGTAGCGGACAAACTCTTTCATGACCAAGCCTCCTTTTTCAAACCTGACGTTTTAATCTATGTGGTGTAGGGATTCACGCTCTTAGGGTAAGCTCACACAGTGCATTTTTCGCGGCGTTTTTGTGCGTTTTTCGGGTGTGTTTTTGGCCTCAAAACTGCATGACTTTGCTTCCCCAGCAAAGTCTATGAGTTTTCATTTTTGCTGTCCACACACAACTTTTTTTTTAAGCTGCGTTTTTGAGCTTAAAAAAAAATGGACATGTCAATTCTTTCCTGCGTTTTTCTGCGTTTTCCCCCCATGCAATGCATTGGAAAAACACAGAAAAACGCAGAGATCAAAAACGCAGCAAAACGCAGCCAAAAACGCACCAAATCGTGGTAAAAACGCATGCATTTTTTGCTGCGTTTTTTGCCGCGGGTGCGTTTTTGTGCATTTTTAGCAGCCAAAAACACACAAAAACGCAGCGTCAAAAAAACGCAGCGTGTGCACATAGCCTTAGGGAGGCATTGGGTAGCATTTACACAGGTAATGTGGTTTGGTCCAAATGTGCAGTTTTATTGATTTCATAAGGCTATGTGTCCACGGTAGAATGTACCTGCGGATTTTTCTGCATGAAAATTCGCGACTTTCGCGGCAAATCCGCACGCGGATTTACCGCGGATTTTGATGCGGATTTTTTTTTTTTTCCCCATTCTATACCCAAAATCCGCACCAAATCTGCAACAAACAATTGACATGCTGCAGATTTTTCCGGATCAAAATCCGCGGCAAATCCGCAGCGGAAAAATCCGCAGCATGGACACAGCATTTCCAAAATGCCATTGAAATGGCTTGGAAGTGCCGCTGCTGCAGATTTTCGGGAAATCCGCGGCAAATCCGCGGCAAATCCGCGGCAAAATCCGCGGTAAATCCGCAGCGTGGGCACATAGCCTAAGGCTCCAAGGGAATCAACAATCAAAACAGCCTCTTCTGGGCACAAAGGTGTAACAGCAAATAAACAGGTCATTCAGCAGCCACATATATTGTGGTGAGAAAAAGTGTTTGCACCCTTCCTGATTTCTTATTCTTTTGTATGATTGTCACACTTAAATGTTTCAGATCACCAAACATATTTTAATTTTAGACAAAGATAACACAAGTAAACACAATGCATTTTATAAATGAGGGTCATTATTAGTAAGGGGAAAAAATCTAAAGGTCCTGTGTGAAAAAGTGATTGCCCCCTAAACCTAATAACAGTTAGCAACAACAACTGCAATCAAGCTTTGGGATAGCTGGTAATGAGTCTTTTACAGTGCTCTTGAGGTATTTTGGCTCACTTATCTTGGCAGAATTGTTGTAAGTCAGCATTTCAATCGAATTTCTTACTAATTTAACTTATAGGATGTTTGATTCTGCCTGGGCCAATCAGAAAGGGGTTTCTAGCGGATTCCTTTAGTAGGATGCCATAATATATGGTAAAGGGATTCCTTTTCCCTGGTCGATTGACTTTTCCACCACCTTATAGGGTCCCTGCCACTGGGTAAAGAACCTGTTCCCCCCTGTGGGCACTAACACAAATACGGTACATAATCCCCAGGTTTAAATTGTCTCTCTTGAGCCAGCTGATTATACCCCTGGATTGTGGCCCTTGTGCCATGACGAGGCGTTTTTTTTACTTGGCTTCTCACTTTGGTCCCTCGATACAACAGATTACCCCTGGTCATTTGTGGACAACGACTATCAGCTTCCAGCTCCTATCACTTAACACATTTACTTTTTTCAGGGTACCTCTTACCATTAAAGGCCCAGTCACACACAACGACTTACCAGCGATCCCGAAAACGATGTGACCTGATAAGGATCGCTGGTAAGTCGCTGGGAGATCGCAGGTGAGATGTCACACAGTCAGATCTTACCATCGATGCAGGAACAATACAGGTCGCAGTAGCGACCTGTATAATGATCTCAGCAGTCACTGTGACCCTGTCACACAGTGTCAAACACAGCGATGTGTCCTGCCCAGCAGGACATCACCTTTGAAGAAACTGGCCTGGACCATTCTGCAACGACTAGAGATCTCACAGCAGGGGCCTGATCGCTGGTAAATGTCACACATAACGAGATCGCTAACGGGATCGCTACTGCGTCACGGAAACCATGACTCAGCTGCGATCTCGCTAGCAATCTCGTTATGTGTGATGGTACCTTTATTAGTGTCTAAGCTGGAAAGTCACAAAATTACCTTTGGACTTTTTCAGGTCAGGGGTATTAACTTCAGGAGATGTTTCCTTATCCTACTCTCCAGCTAGTACAGTAAAAGGAAATTCACTATACAAATCACGTGACATTGACACCGTAGCCAACTCTTGGAAGCATGTCAAACTACTGTGTGCTACAGATTAAGCCCATAAGTCCCAGAACAACGGAAGGTCACGTAGCCTGCAACAAGTCCTTGACCACTCCCTATTCGTGGGCCACAAAACCACAGTCTATACGTGTTGACCCAGGATAGTTCTTGGCGCTGCCATGGATACACCTTACCCCCACCCCTCCCCTGGGACAAGCACATGTGGCCCTTACCAAGGATCACCAATCTTCCTGACACCAGAATTCCACACACAGTAACACCGTTCAACGTCACTTGGCACAGATGAGGTCCCTAACAGCACTGCACGCGAGACGTGAAAAATATGAGTAACGTCGGCCTACAGAGTAGTCCATTGGCTCAGAGGCTAAAGGACAAACAGCTAATGTATGACCTGGGGCATGACACCTCCAACATACAACAATAAGAGATGGGCAGCCTGAATTTGGCTCTGACTCTTCCTGATGTTTTGGGCGCCCCTAAGGCAGGGTGTTGGATCCCTTCTTTTGCGTATCCCAGATAGGTGACCTCAGGCTCCTTTGGCTCAAGGAGTTCTCCATATACAAGTATCTATCCACAAGACTCACGAGGTCATCTGCATTCTGGGGATCCCCTTGGACAACCCAGCTTTGCACGGTTTTCAGTAGTGCGTGAATAAATCGGTCCACTATCACTCTCTCTAACACCTATGGTGGAGAGCAGGTCTCAGGCTGCAGCCATTTTTGCACCAGCTGTAAGGCTATCTGCCCACGTAGCGTATTTTCATGCAGTTACGCTGCGTTCTGCACCGCAGCGTAACTGCATGCGTCCTGCGTCCCCAGCACAATCGATGAATAGTGTGCCAAATCCATGCCCACGTGGCGTATTAGAATACAGCGCTTCGGCTACTGCCGAAGCGCTGCGTTCTAAAAAGCAACATGTCACTTCTTTCATGCGCTTTGAATGCAGGTCCCGCTCTGTCTATGGGAGGGGCTGCATCCAGAGCGCATGAAATTGGCTTTTCATTACGGACTGTTTCTGCAGCGATTTGAAGAGCACGTGTGCTGTTCAAATCGCTGCAGAAATTTCTGCAGGGACAGAACGCAACATGGGCACATAGCCTAACAGGTCGAACGAACATCTGGACTGAGGACGCTTGTCCAGAGGTGCATGCTTTGCGCCCTGATGGCCAGGGTTACACCCAACCATTCCATAATCTCCACTTTCAGCTTGTTGTGCTCCTTGGCATCCTGTAGGGGGATGTAATAATACACTTTTTGCAGTTCCCCAATAAGGTATGGAGCTAGGCCCTCTGCCCATTGTACTGGGGGCAGTTTCTCCCTCTCTGCCAACCTCTCAAAGACAGTAAGAAAAGCATTGGTGTTGTGTTCTGGTCATTTTCTGCAAGGCCTCCAGTACTGTTTGCCTCACATGGGTACCCTCACTTTAGCCATACCTCCCAACTGTCCCGGATATAGCGGGATTATCACAATTTGCAGAGTTTGTCCCGTTGCCCCGGGCGGGAGGTCTGGATCCCGTGGCTCCGCCCACCCACTCTCTCCCCGCCTCGCTGATTTTCCCTCCTACCATCCTAACACGTGTTGTGAGCATTACAGAGCAGAGCACGCTAGTCTCTGTGCTGCTGCTGCTGCTAAAGTAATGAATCTCCCCAGCGCTGATTCCCTCCCCCGCCCCCCACCGGTCCGGAGCCTGTGCTCCTCTAGCTGTTTCTCTGACTCCCGTGTGTTTGTGTCCTGATCTATCGTGTGTGCAGTGTTTTCTTCTCAATGCTGCAGGCACACGGTAGATCAGGACATTGGGGAGAGGACAGTGTGCACTTACCACTTGTTTCCTCTCCTGCAGGTGCACAGACAGCACTGGCCGGTAATATGCAAAGATAGAAGCATTGCCAATGCTTCTATCAGCTACCGACCACATGATCTCCTGCCTGGCAGAGCTGGTGCATCGGCTAAGTTCACACATCAGTTTTGTCCAATCAGGCACAATCCGTTTTGTGCCTGATGCAACGGATCTGTCTCAGATTGTGAAAAAACTGATGCGACGGATCTGTTTTTTTTTTTTTTTGTTTATTTTTTTTTTATGCTGAGACAGAGAGAGAGACCCCATCATCATCGCACACACGCAGGCAATACCTCACACGCATCATCACCGCACACGCCGGCACTACCCAGCACGCATCATCACCGCACACCCCTGCACTACCGCACGCATCATCACCGCACACCCCTGCACTACCGCACGCATAATCACCGCACAACCCTGCACCACCGCATGCATCATCACCGCACACGAAGGCGCTACCCCACACATATCATCACCTCACACCCCTGCACTACCGCACGCATTATCACCGCACACCCCTGCACTACCTCGCACGCATCATCACCGCACACCCCTGCACTACCCCGCACGCATCATCACCGCACACCCCTGCACTACCGCACACATTATCACCGCACACGCCGGCACTACCCCGCACGCATCATCACCGCATACCCTTGCACTACCGCACGCATTGTCACGGCACACGCCGGCACTACCCCGCATGCATCATCACCGCACACCTCTGCACTACCGCACGCATTATCACCGCACACACCAGCACTACCCTGCACGCATCATCACGGCACACAACCCGGCATTACCTCAGTGACGTCACCGCTGACAGCGCGACTCCCTTCAGTTGCTGCGTGAAGCTGATAGAGAGAGGCAGTGTACTACTGCCGTTCCTGTCAGCTTCATGTAGCAGAGCTGAGAGCGTCGCGGGACCTCTGTGGATTACGTCGGACCTGGAGGGGTATTTGAGGATTTTAATAAAATGGTGAAAGAGGGTGTTTTTTTGTCTTTTATTCCAAATAAAGGATTTTTTTGGGTGTATGTGTTTATTTACTTTCACTTACAGGTTAATCATTGGGGGTGTCTCATAGACGCCTGCCATGATTAACCCCTTATTACCCCGATTACCACCGCACCAGGGCAATTCGGGATGAGCCGGGTAGAGTCCCGGGACTGTCGAATCCATCCTGAGAATACCAGCCTTCAGCCGTGTGGCTTTATCTTGGCTGGTATCAAAATTGGGGGGGAACCGCACGCCGTTTTTTTTTAATTATTTATTTTACTGCACAATATAGACCCACCCACTGGCGGCTGTGATTGTTTGCAGTGAGACAGCTGTCACTCAGCATGGGGGCGTGTCTGACTGCAACCAATCATGGGTGCCGGTGGGCGGGGAAAGCAGTGAATACGAGATTGAATAATGGGCGGCCGGCATTTTCAAATCAGGAGAAGCCGCCGGAGCAGTGTGACAGCCGTGCAGCCCTGCGCCGGTGATCGGTGAGTGGGTGGGAGTGAGTGAATGAGTCAGTGAGTGAGTCAGTGAGAGAGTGAGTCAGTGAGTGAGTGAGTCAGTGAGTGAGAGAGTTTGAGAGAGAGTGAGTGATTGATTGATTTTCTGACAAGCAATGAATTTATATCACTTCTGGGCATGCTCAGAAGTAAAAACCGGATACAATACATGCTTCCGGCGTTTGAAGCATGTCACCGTATCCGGCTCGCATAGACTTTCATTATGCACCATGCCGCACCCGGCGCTATGCATTTTTTTGCCGCTGGCAAAAAACGTTCCTATGCGTCCTGTGCGGTCACCGGAGTGACGATTTTTGCCGCATCCAGCAAAAACCGGATCAAACGCAAGTACATGCGGCACAATCCGGTGCTAATAAAAGTCTATGAGGAAAAACCGCACCTGGCAGCAAAAAAAATGGATGCGTTTTTCCCGCAAAGCGCCGGATTGTGCCGCACAGCAAAAACCTGATGTGTGAACATACCCTTAGCTGCACACCATGTTCAGCTCTCCTCCTGGGTCCTAGATGCCTGCACACCCTGTTCAGCTCTCCTCCTGGGTCCTAGCTGCCTGCACACCCTGTTCAGCTCTCCTCCTGGTTCCTAGCTGCCTGCACACCCTGTTCAGCCCTCCTCCTGGATCCTAGCTGCCTGCACACCCTGTTCAGCTCTCCTCCTGGGTCCTAGATGCCTGCACACCATGTTCAGCTCTCCTCCTGGGTCCTAGCTGTGTGCACACCCTGTTCAGCTCTCCTCCTGGGTCCTAGCTGCCTGCACACCCAGTTCAGCTCTCCTCCTGGGTCCTAGCCACCTGCACACCCTGTAGTTAACTCCCTGCCTGTTCTGCACATTGCTGATCTGTGGCGGCTCAGAGCGATCACGGACAGCTTCTGCAGTTTCAGTTTGCTGGATGGGTGTGGATGGGGAGTGGATATGGGTGTGGCTGTTTGTAAAATGGGTGTGGTTAGGGGCGTGGCCTAAAATTGCCGCAGCGCGTTGCGCACCGCAAACTTTGTCCCTCTTTCCTTTTTTAAAAGTTGGGAGGTATGCTTTAGCTGGCAGGAGGTGCTGTGTTCATGGCCTGATTAGATTTTTGCCAAGAGAACCTTCTGCTGATGCTGCTGCTGAACCAGTTGCTTAACAAGCTCCGCTATGCTTTTTCCAGACTGTGTTTGCAATGTTGCACCTGCCTTTACCCAGGACATTCAGTGTTTAACCTGTAATCACCTATGCGCTTTGGGATGCCTGACCCGCATTTATACTCCAATTGTAGGGATTCACTCTCTCAGGTAATCATTAGGTAGTGTTCACACAGGCAATGTGGTTTGGTCCGACTTCCAAAATGCAGTTTTATTGATTTCATAAAACTCCAAGGTAATCAACAATCAAAACAGCCTCTTCTGGGCACAAAGGTGTAACAGCAAATAAACAGGTCATTCAGCAGCCACATATGTCAGTGCCTCCTTTCCAGAATAGTTTACAGTCCATTTGCCTGTAGAAAACGTTCCACAACTAAGTGGTATGGTCCTGTTAGGCTCACCGGGCGAGCAGGGATTTTAGTGGACCCAATGGGCCTCAAGATACAGAAAACCCAGAGGGGCTTGACTACGGACCTGAACCTGGTTTTCAACAGAGCTCCTGATGGTGGAGGTGTTACACTGCAGGTAGAATCTGGGAACCACTCGGGAAGACTGCTGTTGCGTTGGCTGGCCCCAGGAATATGGGAGCGACAGTCTCTGGTATAGAGTTGCGGCAGCAGCTGGTGTAGAGGTTCCGTCCAGGATGAATGGATGAATGCACAGGTGGATGGATGGATGGATGTATGGATGGATGACAGCAGCTGGAGTAATAGATCCATCCAGGATGGATGGATGGCAGTGGTAGGCAGCCAATTTGAATGCTCGCAGCAGCAGGTAGTGGGGCGGCACTCTGTAATACAAACAAGTATAAGCAGTATGTCTAGCATAGCGTAACAGCAACAGCAGTACAGGGCTAGGGGACCTGACAACTAGCAATGACTAAACTCATTGCCCAGGCTCCTAGCATAAGGCTAGGGTGCCTCAAATACCTATGTGATGCCCTGACAAAATCAGGTTGTAACAGATGACTGCATCCATCTACCAGGTGCAGGATTCCCTCCTCCTTGGCCTTCCAACACTACCCCACACACAGGTACAAACACCAGCCACAAAGCCTAGTCACCCTTCCCAGGACAATAGGGACACACCAGTGGATGGGACCAGGCAGATGGTGACACCCTCCTAGGGGTCCTGAGGTGTCAGGGGAGGGAACAAGGCAGTCTAGCGCTGACAGAGGAAGTGAGAGGAGTGAAGTGGTAGTCAGGGGTTGTAGCTCCCAGACTACCGGACTACCTTAGCTGACTAGCTGGCAGACAGCAGAGCAGGGCCACAGGCGACAGAGATACGGTTGCCTTACCTTAAGTGGACCTGGGCAGGGTTGTAGCCCGCCGGTGCCGACAGCGTGAATCCGGTCCGGAGGCTGTACACAGTCGGGGTACCTGGACCCTAGGGCAAGGACAGCTGCAAGCACCTTGTCAATTAGCCAGCAGGGGACAAGATTCCAAGTCTTGTCCCACCAGCAGCCCAGATAGAGTGAGACGGAAGCCCAACGCGGGGGATAAGGTGTCTGCAAGTGCCTGCAAAGATCCCAAGGGTCAGATCTCGCGGGCCACAGCTCCCACAGCAAAGACACCGGGAGTGGACTTTTCCCGTTTCATGCGGACTAGTCAACACACGAGACAACAAACTAGCATGCAGGAGGAAGGGCCCCTGTTCTGTTCACCGGTGTGTGGGACCCGAGCACACCCCTCCGGAGGCTACCGGTATCCTGCACTTGGTTTACTATCTGGACTCTGTGTGTCTTTATTCAAACAGTGAGTACACCGGTATCATCTGGTTCAACCCTGCAAACTGCGTTCCAGCACTCCACCTAAACCTGGGCCCCGGGACAACACCTCCCCTACCCGTAGAGGGGATACCATCCTGCTGCCCCGCTCCATCAGCCCTGGGCGCCCCATACCAAGGCAGCGGTGGTGTCACCAACACTCACCGCAACCCACGGGTGGCGTCACTGACAAACTCTCCCCTGTAAATAACCCCTTTATTACGTTGTGGGCGACAGGCTGCTGCACGAGTCCCGGATCCAGCTGCCACTCGAGCCACAGCAACGATCCCGGATCTGAGCGTCTCCAATAGCCCCTCTGCCGTGGTCTGCGCCCATGCCCCCGACACCTACAGCTTCCCAGCACTTCTGGGTAAGAGGGCGCTGGCCCCTTAAGAAAAAGGGCGTTACAGCAGGCACGCCCTATGGACAGAAACTGGTGCTCTGCATGGTGCACAGATGCTTCGGGAGGCCGCAGCATGAGACAGAGATGGGGAGCAGGAGCATGTGAGGATGCTGGCCTCTGCATTACAGGTCCTACCAGTCTTGGTACACCCTAACCTCCAGCTCCAGAAAGATGTATTCAACTCTGTAAATACCCTGCACTAAACAACCTGGTCACTTAGCAGTTTCCACACACTGTACTCTGCTCAATCTCCCTAGCACAGTGAGAGAGACAGGTGAACACATGCCCTGGACCTTAGTCAAAGCTAGCTAGGTGCATGTAATCAGGATATTCAGTGCTATGATGTAACGCAGTACTCCCTAGCTTTGTTAATAAGTCTGGAATGCTTTTACATATCCCAGTGATTCTGAGATGTTTTTTCGTGACACATTGTACTTTATGTTACTGGTAAATTTAGGTTATAATTAGTGATGGGTGAATGCTAAATATTTGGGTTCAGATTATTCATACCAAATACCTAGCACTATTCATCACGAATAACAAACCTAATGCAAGTCAATGGGGAACCCGTGTATTTTTCTCAAAGATTTCCCCAAAAAAATGCTCGGGTTCCCCTTTGACTTCGATTAGATTCATTATTATTGACGAATACTGGCACAGTGCTACTGTGTTTCCCTGAAAATAAGACACTGTCTTATATTATTTTTGGCCCCGGAAAATATGCTAGGGCTTATTTTCGGGGTAAGGGTAAGTTTATCCACCAAAAAAGCAGAACCCCCTTCTTTTGGGGGTGTCTGCTTTCTATAATGAAGTGCCCTGCAGTATTCTTTAACTTTTTTAGCTGCATGGACATTTCATTATAGAACCGCGACTAGGGCTTATTTTCGGGGTAGGCCTTATTTTCAGGGTAGGGCTTATTTTTGGGGTAGGGCTTATTTTCGGGGTATGGCTTATTTTAAGGGTAGGGCTTATTTTCAGGGTAGGACTTAGTTTCGGGGTATTGCTTATTTTTGGGATATGACTTAGTTTCGGGGTATGGCTTATTTTCAGGATATGGCTTATTTTAAGGGTAGGGTTTATTTTCAGGGTAGGAATTATTTTCAGGGTAGGTCTTATTTTTGGGGTCGGGCTTATTTTCGAGGTATGGCTTATTTTCAAGTAGGGCTTATTTTCAGGGTAGGGCTTATTTTTGGGGTAGGGCTTATTTTTGTGGTAGGGCTTATTTTAAGGGTAGGGCTTATTTTCAGGGTAAGAATTATTTTCACGGTAAGTCTTATTTTTGGGGTAGAGCTTATTTTTGGGGTAGGGCTTATTTTCAAGTAGGGCTTATTTTCAGGGTAGGGCTTATTTTTGGAGTAGGGTTATTTTCATGGTAGGGCTCATTTTCAGGGTAGGGCTTATATTTGGGGTAGGGCTTATTTTTGGGGTATGGCTTATTTTTGGGGTATGGCTTATTTTCGGGGTATGGCTTATTTTCGGGGTATGGCTTATTTTCAGGGTATGGCTTATTTTTGGGGTAGGGCTCATTTTCAGGGTAGGGCTCATTTTCAGGAAAGGGCTTATTTTTGGGGTATGGCTTATTTTCAGGGTAGGGCTTATTTTCAGGGTAGGACTTAGTTTCGGGGTATGGCTTATTTTTGGGGTATAACTTAGTTTCTGGGTATGGCTTATTTTCAGGGTATGGCTTATTTTTTTGCAATTTAAGATTTTATTGATTTTTCAAAGGAATACAATATTAGAACATACATTCATGCTGTAACAAATGATGCAAATCAAAAGTCAATGCGGCACCAAGCCTTCGCAGGCTTCGTAATATTCTATGGATGGTAGAAATGGTACATAGATAATCATTTAAAACCTTAGAAAATGATAAAACAAGAAGAAGTGAAAGTGAAAGTCACAGAATCCAAAGAAAGAGGGGTATTTCAAAGGAAGGAGAAGAGAGATAGAAAGCAGAATGAGGCGACCGGGACTGATACATTGTCTGTTGAGCTAAGATTTGTCGAAAGGGTGGTGTAAGCTATCTGAAAGAGAAAAAGCCAGAGTGCCCCATTCCGGAGATTAAATTAGTTCAAGAAATTTTTTACTAGACAGGAAAGATTCCCACTGGAACCATTTAGTGGCTGTCTCCACCATCTGCCCTCGCGACTGGGCCATCACCATTTCCATGCGGTGAATCACATTTACCTCTGTTACCCACTCATCCAACGTCGGAGGGTTAGAATCTTTCCAGCGCCGAGGGATCACTGTCTTGGCGGCCTGAAGAAGGTGGCTCAAGATAGGTTTCTTAAAAACCCTTTCCGATACGTTAAAGATATACAGTAAAACTGCCTCCGGGCGACTGGGGACTATGATCCCTGTGGCCCCCTGTTTGGCTGTCAGTACTTTGTTCCAAAAGACCGACAGGCTAGGGCAGTGCCACCAGATGTGAGACATGGTGCCTCCCTAGACTCCGCATCGCCAGCAAGTGTCAGGTATTTCGGGGCACCATGCATGAAGGGACGCCGGGACCCTGTACCACCTGGAAAGTATGTTATAGCTGGTTTCTTGCATCCTAGTGGCAACCACGGACCTGTGGGTCAGGCGGAAACAACGTTCCCATTGATTCCCGGGAATCGTTTGATTGAGCTCTGACTCCCATGCTTTACAGAAGCGAGGAGGTGACACCTCTACTGCACTCGTCATAAGCTTGTACACCCTTGATATTGCGTGGCGCGAATCAGAGGACCCAGTGCAAAGGTTTTCAAAGGGAGTTTGGGGCAAGGGGTGAGCCATGACAGTATCTTGGGAGGTTAAGAAGTGTTTGAGTTGAGCATATTCAAAATGGAATCGCAGTTTGAAATTACGGCTCTCTACCATCTCCCGAAGTGGGATGAGGGACCCCCCCCCGGGGCTACCCGATTTAGTCTCAAGGGATTCAGTTTCGCGCTTCCTAGAAAATTGTTGGATGATGCTCACGGAAAAAACTGCGGGTTATCAGTTAGTTGCATAAGGGGCCCTCTAGGCTGGATCATGAGATTGCACGATGACACAGAGTTAACTGTTTTCAATGTTTGTTTAGTGCTATAGGACATCTCAATCTTATGTTTGGTGAGGAGCGGCCAGGTCCATGGCAGGGTCGGTAATGATAAGGGGCACATATCTTGTGCCACGCAAACCCAAAGTTTAGAACCAGAATTATGCAAAAGGTCCAGGACCCTGGCATGAGTGGCTGCCAAGTAGTACAGTCTACAGTCAGGCAGTCCCATTCCTCCCGCACCCTTGGTCCTAGTTAAGACGCTACTCCCTATACGGGCACGCCTTCCAGACCAAACAAATCGACCGAATATGCGCTGCATCTTGGCCCAATAGGTTGCTGGAACATAGACCGGAACCGTCTGTATCAAATACAGCAATATCGGCAGAGCCGTCATCCTGAGTGCACTGATCCTGCTAAACCATGAAAGAGTGCCTCTATGCCACAGAGCCAAATCCCCCTCGAGCTGTGACAGGAAACTTTGGTAGTTTAATTGAAAGAGCCTGGACAGGTCAGATGGGATCTTGATGCCCAAATATCCAATACTACCGTGGAGTGGCCATCTAAAGGGGAAGTTTGGTTTTATAACATTCACAGTTGCTTGGGGTAAAGAGATATTTAGGGCCTCTGATTTATCAAAATTAATTTTAAAATTGGACCACTTGCTAAAACGGTTTAGCTCCATCATGAAGGACGGGAGGGATGTGATAGGATTACACAGATACACAAGGAGATCGTCGGCGAAGGCAGCGCATTTATGCTCCCGATTGGCGATCCTAATTCCCCATATGTCTGGGTTAGCCCGGATGGCCGACAACAAGTGTTCCATGACTAAGACATACAGTAACGGTGACAAGGGGCATCACTACCGGGTCCCGTTTCGGATGGAGAAGGGTTTCGACAGAGTGCCATTAATCTTAAGGTGAGCAGTCGGGGAATGATATAAAGCCATAATTTTAGACAAGAAAACCGGTCCCAGGCCTATATGGTCCAGGGTCTGTGAGAGCGACTGCCAGGAGACTCTGTCGAAAGCCTTCTCAGCATCCAAAGACAGCAACAGCAAGGGAAGTTTTTTAGTATGTGCGTGTTGGATTAAATCCAGGGTTTTTATGGTGTTGTCCCTTGTCTCTCTACCTGGGACAAACCCGACCTGATCGAAGTGGATCAAGTCAGGGAGCAAAGGGCCAAGTCAATTTGCCAAAAGCTTGGCATACATTTTTAAATCTACATTAAGGAGTGATATCGGTCTAAAACTGCTACATGCCGTGGCGTCTTTTCCGGCCTTACGGAGTAGTGAAATATGAGCCGTGGTGGAATGGGGCGGAAAGGGGACAGAGTCCGAAATTGAATTAAAGGAAAGGAGCATTAGAGGCGCTAATTGTTCTGAATAGGATTTAAAAATTTGGCGGGGAACCCATCGGGGCCAGGACTCTTATTGCCAGGAGTGTCGCGAATCACTGCCAATAAATCCTCCAGTAAAAATGGACTTTCCAGGTTATCAATTATAGAGCTATCGAGACATCTAAAAGGTGAGGGCATTGAAGGACACCCATCACTCGGCCTAGGGAGCTCGACAGGTAAATTATACAACTTTGAATAATAGTGTGAAAGGTATTTGAGATGTCTGGGGTGGCATGAAGTAATTTGTCGCGTGAGGTCTTGATGCAGGGAATGAGGGTATGGGCTCTTTCCTCCCTCAGCTCATTTGCCAACAATCTGCCGGGTTTATCCCCAAACTCATAATACCTCCCCTTTCCCACCTGTATTAGACGCTGATATGAGGAATCAAGCAGTTTTTTAACCTCGAACCTAGCTTGTAAGAGGGCTTGTAAATATGTGGCCGATAAGGCTCGCTTGTGGATGAGCTCCAGTTCAGAAACCCTATGGAGAGCTTTTACTATGTCTTGGGCCTTTTCTTTTTTGATTCGGGACCCGTGCTTAATAAAAATACCTCGTAGGACACATTTCAATGCTTTCCACTTATAAGTGGGGGCTGTGTTATCTGCTGAGTGGTCCTCCATGAACCTTGTAATAGAGGTCTGGATATCAGAAACACAAAGCTCATCCAGTAGCAACGAATCATTCAGCCGCCACGAACCTCTAGGAGCCGAGAGGGGATCTCAATCGTGCAATAAACCGGCGCATGATCTGACCATAGTATGTTATCCATTCCCGTGTGTTGGATCCAAGGGAGCGCGCTATGTTGTATTAGTATGTAATGAAGACGACTATATGAATCCTGAGTGTGGGAATAGAAACTATAGTCTCTGTCCAACGGGTGTTGTATTCTCCAGGTGTCAAACAATTGAATGTGCAGTAAAGCTTTTTTAATACGTTTAATGGTAGTGTGTGCAATGCTAGATTTCCCCTTGGAGTTGTCTAAAGTGGGGTCAAGGGTGACATTAAGGTCGCCACATAAAATCACCGTACCCTGTATCAGAGGGATCGCGGCGTCGATCAAACGGGAAACAAAACTGTCCTGTTTTTGATTTGGGGCGTATGCGTTAATTATTGTGAAGATGTGGGTCCCCACCCTCAGCGAAAGAATAATATATCTTCCAAGAATATCTGTCGTGCACTTTAGGATTTGATGTGGAAGGGATTTATGGATGGCTATCGCCACACCTTTAGAGCGGGAGTCAGTGTTATCCGAGGACACCCATGTCTGGTAATATTTATTTTTAAGAATAGGGGCATGTCCTTGTTTGAAGTGTGTCTCCTGGAAACACGCTATTCTCACCTTCCGTTTATGAAGATGATACAGTATCTGTGACCTTTTCTCCGGAACATTGAGGCCCCTGGCATTGAAAGAAGCGATGGTTAGGTCCGCCATCTATAAGAGAATAGGACATGAGAGATATATAAGAGAGGGGATCGAACACGATCAGCCCGGCCGCCAAAGATAGAGAGAAGAGAAGACTTGAGGAAGGTAGAATGTAGCGGGAAAAAAAGGAAGAGAAAAAGGAAAACAAGGAGAACAACAGGCAAAAAAAGCCTAGCACAATAGACTAAATCCGAACAAATGTTCCTGGGAAACATATCCGCCTCATCTAGGCAGGACAGAGGATCCCGACCTATTTGGGGAAAAAGGATGTCAGACATAACCGAGCAGAGCTCTGTATATACTAAAAACATTAAGGATAACCATAGGCACCGGCAAAAGTAACAAATGCTTATGTAATACGGGCTATGAATAGACTGGAAGGCAACGTGTGGAAGCCAAGTAACTCAAATTACTGTAAGAGGTATAAGCCATACAGGCGTATTCAGCTATTGATTTCCTCTATATCGGTTACCGCGGACGGCCCGCCCTACGGCCCCGTTCTCCTCTCGGAGGTAACCCCCTGCTGGACTCAGGAGGTGGAGTTGGTCTAGAAGAGGTAGGCCGTCCCCTGGGTACCCAAGGCTGGAGTAGAGTAGTCGGCCAGGTTGCAATAGAGATTGTAGGCAGATTCAGACTCTCAGTAAAAGCCGGGAGGTCCTCTGGGGAACGCAGGACCATCCATCGGGAGTCCTTCTGTACCGATAAGGAAAATGGAAATCCCCACCGGAACTGTATACCTCTCTCATTTAAGACATCAAGAAGGGGCTTAAGAGTCGCACATTGGGCCAGGGTGTGCCGTGAGAGATCTGGCATTATGCGAATGGTAGAGCCATTGTATGACAAGTTCTGTTTCCTCCTGGCTGCTTGTAGAATGGCCTCTTTTACAGCGAAAAAATGCACTCTGCACATGATATCTCTTGGGCGGGAGTCATCTGGATTCGGAGGGCGTAGAGCCCTATGGGCGCTATCAAGTTCAAGGGGAGCTCCAGGAGGCCTCTTTAGCAAATTATTAAAAATGGAACTGACAGCAGCAGGAATATCAGGAGCAGCAATAGATTCCGGGAGACCTCTAACACGTAGTTTGTTCCATCTGTTTCTGTTCTCCAAGTCATCTACATGTTGTTGAAGGGCAAATAGTTGCTTGGATTGGTTTTCTACAGTCTCTTGGATAGATTGAATAGACACCTGAGAATTTGATTGCTGCTCTGCCAGGGTGTCAACCCTGTGAGTAAGGGAGGAGAGATCCTGCCGCAGTTGGATAAATTCTTGTTTACACTCCGCCACCACTTGATTAGCCAGTGCTGCAATGTCGTTCTTCGTGGGGATCGCTTGTAACAGTGACCGCAGGTCTGCCAGGGATGCCGGATGATCCTCGCCCATCGAGGCGGCAGCGTGAGACATATTGGGGTATGCATAGAAAGGGTCCTGTAGGGCTGGACCATATATCAGCGTCTGCGTGCTTTGGGGGCTTTTTATGTTGTCCCATACTTGTGGCACAGACGCATGACGAATTGGGGTGACCCCAGTACCCTGGGTCCCCCATGCATGGGGATCAATGGACCCCTTTCCAGGTCCCAGCCTGCGGCTGTCGGACTCTCAGCCCAGGAGGATCCAGTGGACCACTGATCTGGGGAGGGAGGGGGTGCTTCCCTCTGAGGTATCCCCCAGGACTCATTGGCAGCCACCCAAAATTCAGGTGACCCTCCTCTATTTCCAGCTCCCCCTGAGGATCGTGTGGCCCCTGGTAAATGGCTGATGATGTTGACCCCCCCGGCATGGGCCCCGCTCCCCAGGTCTTCCTGTGGATCCTGTACCTGGGTCTTTTAGTCCAGCAGACCATCAGGGTTAGCTGCCGCACCCCCCTCACCTCTGATCACTGTGCTTGTGTGTGTAGACGGGGGCAGTGGTGCCTGTAGTGCAGCCTCTCCGTGCAGCGCCTGCTTCTTCAGTGCTCGGGCCCGCAGCGGTGGGTCATCTCCTGAGCCCGAACACATGTGCGCCCCGCACCCGCACGCCGCACTTCCCCCAGCTCCACTGGTGCCGGCCGCAGATAAGTTACCAGGGCACCCCGGCTCCATCAGAGACACAGCGGAGGGCAAGGCGGGCAGGGCTACAGCCACGGGCGACCCATCATCCAGCCCTGGTCCGCCTGTCAGCGTCTCTGGATCGCGGCCGTCATCTTGGAATGGCGCCGCTGATGATATCTCTTTCTCCGTTGCGGGGGATCCGCCAGCTCCCGCCGCCACCGTGGGTCCTTTGGAGGGTCCTCCCTGGACTGCGGGGGCTCCCTGCTGCCTCACCCCTTACTTGGGTCTCCGGACTTGTCGCCCCCTCAGGCACCGGAATAGGGCTCCCTTCAGGCCGCAGTTCTCTTCCTGGCTGTGGTAGAGTCCCAGGCTCCCGGGAACGGGTGAGGTAAGCCCCGACTGTACCCTGGGATGCAGGAGGTTGCCCTGAGGTATTGGGCTTGTTCTTTGTTGGTGCAGATTTGCCCATTGTAAATAATAAACCGGCTCTATGGGGGATTATTTAGAGGAGCTCCAGCAAGGAGTGTCCTCACTCAGCCATGTCCGGCTCCGCCCCTCCTTAATCGGTATGGCTTATTTTAAGGGTAGGGATTATATTCAGGGTAGGTCTTATTTTTGGGGTAGGGCTTATTTTCGAAGTATGGCTTATTTTCAAGTAGGGCTTATTTTCAGGGTAGGGCTTATTTTTGGGGTAGGGCTTATTTTCGTGGTAGGGCTTATTTTCAGGGTAGGGCTTCTTTTCGGGGTATGGCTTATTTTCAGGGTATGGCTTATTTTCGGCGTATGGCATATTTTCAGGGTAGGGCTCATTTTCAGGGTAGGGGCTTATTTTTGGGGTAGGGCTTATTTTCAGGGTAGGGCTTATTTTTGGGGTAGGGCTTATTTTCAGGGTAGGGCTTATTTTCGGGGTAGAGCTTATTTTCGGGGTAGAGCTTATTTTCGGGGTAGGGCTTATTTTAAGAGTAGAGCTTATTTTCAGGGTAGGACTTATTTTTGGGGTAGGGCTTATTTTCGTAGTATGGCTTATTTTTAGGGTATGACTTAGTTTCGGGGTATGGCTTATTTTAAGGGTAGGGCTTATTTTCAGGGTAGGAATTATTTTCAGGGTAGGTCTTATTTTTGGGGTAGGGCTTATTTTTGGGGTAGGGCTTATTTTCAAGTAGGGCTTATTTTCGTGGTAGGGCTCATTTTCAGGGTAGGGCTTATATTTGGGGTAGGGCTTATTTTCGGGGTACGGCTTATTTTCGGGGTATGGCTCATTTTCAGGAAAGGGCTTATTTTTGGCGTAGGGCTCATTTTCAGGATAGGGCTTATTTTTGGGGTATGGCTTATTTTCAGGGTATGGCTTATTTTCGGGGTAGGGCTCATTTTCAGGGTAGGGCTTATTTTCAGGAAAAGGCTTATTTTTGGGGTAGGACTCATTTTCAGGATAGGGCTTATTTTTGGGGTAGGGCTCATTTTCAGGATAGGGCTTATTTTTGGGGTAGGGCTTATTTTGGGGAAACACAGTAATTATTTGGCACGAATAATCCGAATATTGACTATTTGCTCATAACAAGTCATAATGTTTTGACTCTTTTATGAAAATATTAGCTGGAATATGAAATTTGATAAACGTAGAAAAATTATCACTTTTCAAGCTTTGACTATTTCTCTTGTTACACCGGTCTCATCACAACTGAATAGATCAGAAATAACATTTCTTCTATGGCTTCTTCACGTCAGCACCATTTTTTTAGGGTGTAGAAGGGTTAACATTTTGCAGCAGGTTTTCATCTTTTCCAATGCAGAAATCCCACTTTTTACATTACAGGTCTATTCAGTTTTAGGTGACTCTGAGGGATCTGTACATTGGAAACCTCTCAGAAGTAATATTTTATAAACCGCACCCCTCAAATTTTGTATTTTATTAAAGGGAGCCTGTCACTAGAATTTTCGCTGTTAAACTAAAAGAACCCCCTTCTGCAGCTCCTGGGCTGCATTCTAGAAAGGTTCATCTTGCTACTGGCCCCCCTTTCAGACCTAAATAACAACTTTATAAAATATTACCTTTTGGTATGCTAATGAGGTTTGCTGGACGGTGGGAGGGCTGTATTTCGTCCGTTATCCCCCCTCCTTCAGCTATTCGCCGTCCCCCAGTGTTCATTTACATAGATGAGGCCGCCGCCCTCATGTTAGTGCTCCTGAGCGCATGCGCAGTGACACTATCACTGGACTGAGCACTGTTTTCAAATCGCGAGCACCGGTGATGTTATTGCACAGGCGCGAGATTATGGGCAGGTACTTGGATGACGCTAGTGATAAATTTGAATGTCATCACCAGCGTCATCCAAGTACCCGCCCATAATCTTGCGCCTGCGCAATAACATCACCGGCGCTCGCGATTTGAAAACAGTGCCGAGTCCCGCGATAGTGCCACTGCGCATGCGCGAGTCTCCCGGATCACTGCGGAACATGAGGGCGGCGGCCTCATCTATGTAAATGAACACTGGGGGACGGCAAATAGCGGCAGGAGGGGGATAACAGATGAAATACAGCCAACCCCCGGGGCCAGCAAACCTCATTACCATAGCAAAAGGTAATATTTTATAAAGTTGTTATTTAGGTCTGAAAGGGGGGCCAGTAGCAAGATGGACCTTTCTAGAATGCAGCCCAGGAGCTGCAGAAGGGGATTCTTTTAGTTTAACAGCGAACATTCTGGTGACAGGCTCCAGCGCCTGCTCATGCCACTCGCTCGTTGCCTAGGTAACCAGCCTCTCTGGGACTGCAGGGTGGTTGGTAACCTAGGTAACGAGCTGTATACTGTGGAACTAAAATTCAAACATCTTTGATAAGATTCTTCCCATTTATGAACCTGAGGTTAATGGCTGATAATAACCCCGTGTGCCCTCACCTCGCCCTGAGGCAGCCCGGCCTCCACAGGACAGGGCGCGTCACATGTTTATGCCCCCTCCGGCCCTCCTCCGCCTCCTCCGCACGGACATCTCCATGGAGATCACGTCAGCCTCTATCAGCCGATCACAACCCGTGACTCCAAGGTACAGGCATTAGTAATCGCGCGCCTGGAGCGCCCCGAGATTAATGCACTCGGCGATCTGCTGCTCTTGTCTGCGCGGGGAACAAGCAAATGGCAGCCGACGGGAAGACGGTAGTGACGGGGGGTGCAGACGGGAGGAAGTATCTCCTCAGCGGGAGACCATAAATTGTGCGCACTGGTGGCTGGCGGACACTATGCGGAGGCGGACATGGGCGCTGGAGTAGGCTGGTGGCGGCTCGCAGGGCTCCTGTGGCTGGGGCTCCCGGCAGCCTGCAGCGTGCGGTCCTGTGGTAATGGCGGGTGTCCGCCCGTGCTGCTCGGTGAGTACGGTGTGTGGTGTGAGGAGCCCCTGGCTGGTTACTGCACGGGACCTGTCTGCCAGGATAATAGCAACGTTATCGCATTAGCCATAAATGAGCTGCCACATCCCTGGTGCATTCTGCGTGTTCTCCACTGATGACAGTGACCCCTGCTGCCAATCACAGGCCATTCACCTGTCAGTGACTGACAGCAGGGGTCTCGTGACTGATGCATTAATGGCCATTTCTTTATTGTATAGTGGCCACTCACTCAGGGCAGGGAGACTCCGCCTCCTGGACTAGTCACTGAGCGGCTCGCTCCCTGTCTTCTCTGAGGTGACCTGCCCATAGCTCAGGCAGTGTGAATCAGCTGTCAGGTTCCCTTTGAGATGAAGTGTATTCACTACTCCAATCTCTTCTGTGGTTGCTGCTGGCCTCTGCTTTCTGCATTGTTCACCATTCTTGTGATTGGCTGCAGCGGTAATGTCACTGTGTCACATGAATGCTGCAAGAAGCATAGAAGCAGTTGGTGTTGGAAAAGTTTGAAGAGGTCAGTATGTCATGGTCTGGGCATAAAAATGGCCAAAACTAGCCAACATTTGTTTTCCCTCTGTTTAAAGAGTTTTTCCACGGTTTTAACATTGATGGTGTATCCTTAGGACTGGTCATCAATGTCTGATCGGCCGGGGTCCGGCACCCCACCTATCAGCTGTTCTCAGTGCTGACGGCAGTGGCAGGAATTGCTCAGTTCTGGAGCTACTCTTTCTGGCTGTGCATGGATACTGCACATCTGCCTCCCATTCATATCAATGGCAGGCAGATGTGCAGTTTCTGGCTGCGGCCAGAATAAGACGTAGTAGCTCCGGAGGTGAGCATTGCTAGCACTGAGAACAGCTGATCGGTGGGGTATTGGCCCCCAGATGATCAGACGTTGATGGCCTATCATAAGGGTAGGCCATCAATGTTGAAGTAGTGGCCAACCTCTTAAGTCTTATTCTTTAGCTTTTTTTCTACAATTTGCATATGAAATGTTAGTAATATAGAATCAATATTGTTAAACTAGACTTGATAAAACGGCCTTGTTTGTAAAAAAAAAAATGGTATTATAGTGATGCATAGAGCTTGCCCTCAGAAGGGTATTCTTGAGTTATTAAATTACTTTAGACAACATGAAAACAGCAAGGTTATAATGGAGTTGCTTTTCCGATCCGCTTTCATTCTCCTACAATGAGAGCTTTATCTTTCATAGCATACAGCTCGTTTCCATAGAACTCAGCCACCAGAGCCTGTCCAGACCTTGTTTGACTACATTCCAGTAGAGGGGTTGACTCCTAACATACCAGCCACCTCCCTCCCACTTATTGCTATCCATATAGCAGTTATCTGCTCACCTGTCCTCCTCAGCTCAGTTCTGCATAATTACCCCCCCTGTTCTCAGCAAGGCATCAGTAGTGTCTACAGCAGTTCTAGTCACTGCTCCCACTTTCCTGAGCTCTGTGCTTGTTCAAAGTTCCTTAACCCTGAACAAGCACTGAGCATGTTAATGTTTAGTGGCAAAATGAAGCTGCTCACCAGGACAGTCTCTTGAGGAGGAGCAGAGCTCGGAGCTGCTAAAGACAGCTTGAGACTACCCCTTTAAGTCTATTAAAATGTTTGCTGCTGCTACTATTTAATTGTGACATGTTCTACTAGCTTTTTAGATGGGAAAACTCAATTCAGTATTCTGATGAGTCACCAGAGAGCAGGACATTGTGGGGCTGACCATAACACGCTCAGAGCGGTTACCAGGTCATGTGTTCAGTTGTGAAATGAAGATACACAAAAAAACAAAGCAGCTTTAAAGCTAAATATTTACAAAATGTAACATTTCTATATGCAGTCCAAGCTTGAGGTTATTCTCTTGTAGGAGTGTCGCTGCCTGTAATATAGGCTGGATGTGAGGACAGTATGTATCCAGTGTGCTGTTGTCTTCGTTAGGTTGTATAACAATAAGTTCCTAACCTGCCCTTATTTCCTCTTCACATATGTTGAACATACTGTATACCGGTATATTATAGGCAGTTTTCTTTACCCTCCCAAAGACTGCTGATGCTTTAACCTCAATCCACTCTTGAGGTCTGTATACAGCCCCCTCCCTGCTGCTATGAAACGCTGGCCACACACATCTGCGATTTCTGGACCTACTGCATATCTCCAGACCCACACTAAGTAAGGCTGCCATCTTGGATTAGTAGTAGTTCATACACCAACTATCAAATGTAGAGGTAAAAATCCGACCTTTAACGCTCATTAAGCCATTGATTTTTCTCATCTGAAAAAATGGAGTAAATTTAATGAGTGTTTTCGACCTGAGGCTGGTCAGTTAACTCTATATTTTTTTATTTTTTTTTTCAGCTGAAAAAAAACAAAACAAAAACGAAGGGGGTTTCTCAAGCTTCTATCAGTCAGCCTGTGCATATCCAATATTACATGATGTCAGCTGAATGTTTTATTTTCTGATCCATAGACTTGCATTGGCAATTTTGATCTGAGTACCGGATTAATGTTGGACAAGTCTACTTTCTTTTATACAGACCTTGGTCTGAACAAGAAATGGAAATGTGACCTACCCCGCTTAGACTATCATAGGTACGAGTGCTGTCCATGAAAAAAAGGATATACCTTACACAAGAAAGTGTCGTGAGCAGTAGCGTACCTAGCGGGGGGGCAGAGGGTGTGGCCGCCCCGGGCCCCGTGCTCAGAGGGGGCCCACCTGGAGCTGTGATGCCATAGTTAACCTCTGCGGCAGTGCGGAGGAGACACTATCTCCCTGCACTGCTGCTGATGACAGCGCACACGCAGGACACAGAATCCCAGCGTGGTGACGTCATCGCTCAGCGCCGGGCAGGGGCCAGCTATTGTAGAGGGCCGGTCGTGGGTCACCTGCTGCATAATGTCATTATAACACACATGGCCGCGCACTGTGAATTGCGCGTGGCTGTGTCTCTTGTACTGTGATGTGGCCGGGCACACTGACAGGCGCAGAGAGTGCTGATCGGCTGCATAGTACAGGAGACCCGGCCGCTCGCATGGAGTGTGCGGCCATGTGCGTTATAATGACGTCATGCTGCCGAGGCGCATCAGACAAGTGTTGCGGCTACATCCCAGTGTTTAGAAGCTGCCTGGGTAGTGGGCGTGACCGGCTTTGTTAGTGGGCGTGGCCATGTTTCCTCCTGTCCACTATAATCATGCAGGCTTCCCATCGCCCTGCACCCCCCATCTGGAGGTCTTACCTCAGACCCCCGCTTCTATTATAAAGAACTCCAGGATGCCTGGAGTTTCTTTCTGTTATCACCTGCGTTGCTGAGGCCCCGCCTCTTCTGATCACATGAGCGTGACGTCACCACAGGTCCTTTAGCCTACATGGATTTACCATCAAACAAGTCTGTGGCTGCACAAGAGAGAAGTGTCCCCCAATAATCAAAAGTAAAGTCCCCCAGTGTGTGTCTGAGTGTATAGGATTGTGTCTGTGTATGATTATTTGTATGTGAATGTTTTCAAATATGTATACGCATCTGTGACTATATCTGTGTATGTGTCTGTATATATATATGTGTGTATACGGCTGTACGCCTGTGTGTGTGTATGTGTGTGCGGCTGTACGCCGGTGTCTGTATGTGTGTGCGGCTGTACGCCGGTGTCTGTATGTGTGTGCGGCTGTACGCCGGTGTCTGTATGTGTGTGCGGCTGTACGCCGGTGTCTGTATGTGTGTGCGGCTGTACGCCGGTGTCTGTATGTGTGTGTGGCTGTACGCCGGTGTCTGTATGTGTGTGCGGCTGTAGGCCCATCATACTGTGTATAGGGGAGGTATAAGGGCTTCATACTGTGTATAGGGGAGGTATAAGGGCTTCATACTGTGTATAGGGCAGGTATAAGGGCTTCATACTGTGTATAGGGGAGGTATAAGGGCTTCATACTGTGTATAGGGGAGGTATAAGGGCTTCATACTGTGTATAGACGAGCTGTACATGGGAGGGACATTATTAAATGTTAAGTGGACACTTAGGAACCATTATTATGGGGCACTCAGGGTATTGTGACCGTGAAAGGCACACTGGGGGCTCTATTACTTTCTAGGAGCAATATGTGGGCAATTGTCTAGGGCACTTACACAGGTCATTAATATTTTCTAGGGGGAAATATTACCATTTAGAGGGCACAAATTAGGCATTTTACCATGTAAAGGGCACAGTGGTGGCATTATGTGGGGGGCGCACAGTGGTGGCATTATGTGGGGGGCGCACAGTGGTGGCATTATGTGGGGGGCGCACAGTGGTGGCATTATGTGGGGGGCGCACAGTGGTGGCATTATGTGGGGGGCGCACAGTGGTGGCATTATGTGGGGGGCGCACAGTGGTGGCATTATGTGGGGGGCGCACAGTGGTGGCATTATGTGGGGGGCGCACAGTGGTGGCATTATGTGGGGGGCGCACAGTGGTGGCATTATGTGGGGGGCGCACAGTGGTGGCATTATGTGGGGGGCGCACAGTGGTGGCATTATGTGGGGGGGCACACAGTGGTGGCATTATGTGGGGGGCGCACAGTGGTGGCATTATGTGGGGGGCGCACAGTGGTGGCATTATGTGGGGGGCGCACAGTGGTGGCATTATGTGGGGGTACAGCGGTGGCATTATTATGTGGAGGCACAGCGGTGGCATTATTATGTGGAGGCACAGTGGTGGCATTATTATTATTATTATGTGGAGGCACAGTGGTGGCATTATTATTATTATTATGTGGAGGCACAGCGGTGGCATTATTATTATTATTATGTGGAGGCACAGCGGTGGCATTATTATTATTATTATTATTATGTGGAGGCACAGCGGTGGCATTATTATTATTATTATGTGGAGGCACAGCGGTGGCATTATTATTATTATTATTATGTGGAGGCACAGCGGTGGCATTATTATTATTATTATTATGTGGAGGCACAGCGGTGGCATTATTATGTGGAGGCACAGTGGTGGCATTATTATTATTATTATGTGGAGGCACAGTGGTGGCATTATTATTATTATGTGGAGGCACAGTGGTGGCATTATTATTATTATTATGTGGAGGCACAGCGGTGGCATTATTATTATTATTATGTGGAGGCACAGCGGTGGCATTATTATTATTATTATGTGGAGGCACAGCGGTGGCATTATTATGTGGAGGCACAGTGGTGGCATTATTATTATTATTATGTGGAGGCACAGTGGTGGCATTATTATTATTATTATGTGGAGGCACAGTGGTGGCATTATTATTATTATTATGTGGAGGCACAGTGGTGGCATTATTATTATTATTATGTGGAGGCACAGCGGTGGCATTATTATTATTATGTGGAGGCACAGCGGTGGCATTATTATTATGTGGAGGCACAGCGGTGGCATTATTATTATTATTATGTGGAGGCACAGCGGTGGCATTATTATTATTATTATGTGGAGGCACAGCGGTGGCATTATTATTATTATTATGTGGAGGCACAGCGGTGGCATTATTATTATTATTATTATGTGGAGGCACAGCGGTGGCATTATTATTATTATTATGTGGAGGCACAGCGGTGGCATTATTATTATTATTATGTGGAGGCACAGCGGTGGCATTATTATTATTATTATTATTATGTGGAGGCACAGCGGTGGCATTATTATTATTATGTGGAGGCACAGCGGTGGCATTATTATTATTATGTGGAGGCACAGCGGTGGCATTATTATTATTATGTGGAGGCACAGCGGTGGCATTATTATTATTATGTGGAGGCACAGCGGTGGCATTATTATTATTATGTGGAGGCACAGCGGTGGCATTATTATTATTATTATTATGTGGAGGCACAGCGGTGGCATTATTATTATTATGTGGAGGCACAGCGGTGGCATTATTATTATTATGTGGAGGCACAGCGGTGGCATTATTATTATTATGTGGAGGCACAGCGGTGGCATTATTATTATTATGTGGAGGCACAGCGGTGGCATTATTATTATTATGTGGAGGCACAGCGGTGGCATTATTATTATTATGTGGAGGCACAGCGGTGGCATTATGATTATTATGTGGAGGCACAGCGGTGGCATTATTACCATGTGGAGGCACAGTGGTGGCATTATTACCATGTGGAGGCACAGTGGTGGCATTACTATGTGGGGCAGTAAGAGGAGTCGGTTTTTGTTCACACAGCAGGTGCAGTAATAGGGACACACACGGCAGCAGCGGCTCAGTATTGGGGTGACGGCAGGATGAGGAGTTTGTGCAGCTTGGGATTAGATGGGGTTCGGTGCCGGAAGTGTGGGGAGTCAAATGTGTCTTTGTTCTAATCTCTGTAGACGAGTTGTGGCTGGAAGAAGTTGTCATGTCGGTCTGGGCCAGATGGAAAACACAGAAAAGGTGAACAATTCAATCCGAAAGAACATCAGCAGTAAGTCGCCATCTGTAACTGCACTGTGATCTCTTGTATGTGCTGCAGCTCCGATATCTACCTCTATATTGTCACCATATAATGGTAATATCAGTAGAGGTTCCACTATACCCACGATTAGTCTGCGCCACCGTAGTTATCATGGTTAGGCTACTTTCACACATCCGGTTTGAATTGAATTTAAGCGGCTCAATCCGGCTGTGAAACCTATGCAACGGATGCGGCGAAAACACCGCATCCTTTGCATAAATTTTTACATGCGGCCCGTCCGTTTTTTTCCGGTTGCGGCATGCTACTGAGCATGCGCAGTGGAAGAAACCGCATGCGGCGTCCGGATGCGGATTTTTCCGCATCGCGCCGCATCCGGCGTCCATAGGCATGCATTGAAAAATGCGCCGCAGCGGCCAGATGTGGCGCGATGCGGTTTTTTTTGCCGGAGCAAAAAACGTGCCAGGGAACGTTCCATCCGGCCGCGGCATCGGCTAAATCTGCCGCATGCGGCAAAGACCGAACGCAAGCCCATGCGGCACAATACGGCACTAATGTTAGTCTATGCAGGAAAAACCGCAACCGGCGGCAAAAAAAAAAAACTGTTGCGGTTTTCCTGCAGAGCGCCGTATTGTGCCGCAGAGCAAAAACCGGATGTGTGAAAGTAGCCTTACCTGTTAAAGTGGCCACTCAGATGTTTTGCCCCCCCTGAGCTGAAACCCTAGTTACACCACTGGCCGAGAGTGGAGCAGAGGGCACACAGAACTGAGGAGCACTGATTGCTAAAGAATGGGCAGAAAAATGCAGCTGCTTAAACATTTTTAATAAAACTATTTAGAAAGTTGATTAACTTTGCCTTAAAGAAAAAAAAATACAATATGGAGGTGTACATAGACTGTAAAGAGGAGATTAATTTAAAGGGAACCTGTCATCAGAAATTTTGCCCAAAAGCTAAAAGATTCCCCCTCTGCAGCTCCTGGGCTGCATTCTAGGAAGGTCCCTGTTATTATTGTGCCCCATGTGAGACCAAAATAAAGCCTTTATAAAGTTCTACCTTTTTGTATGCAGCTTCTGTAAATCTGTCACGGGGGCGGGCTCTCTGGCGTCCGTTATTCTGCCTCCTGGTCCTGTATGCCGCCCCCATCGCTCCTTTCCATATCTGATGCACCGCCCACTGCTCCAGCCATCCCCGCGCATGCCCAGTGCCAGTCTCACAGGACTGAGCACTGTGACTGCTGGTGATGTGTGCGCAGGCAAGTGATTATGGGCGGGACTGTGACTGTTATCAGCAAGTACCCGCCCATAATCTCGTGAGCGCGCAAACCTCTCCAGCATTCACACTGAGCTCAGTGTAGATGCTAGACTGTATGGGCTGCTTCCAGGGATGACGTCCCTTTGTCATGTGATAGTATTTCGAACACGCCCCTATCACATGACAAAGGGACGTCATCCCTGGAAGCAGCCCATACAGTCTAGCATCTACACTGAGCTCAGTGTGAATGCTGGAGAGGTTTGCGCGCTCACGAGATTATGGGCGGGTACTTGCTGATAACAGTCACAGTCCCGTCCATAATCACTTGCCTGCGCACACGTCACCAGCAGTCACAGTGCTCAGTCCCGTGAGACTGGCACTGGGCATGCGCGGGGATGGCTGGAGCAGTGGGCGGTGCATCAGATATGGAAAGGAGCGATGGGGGCGGCATACAGGACCAGGAGGCAGAATAACGGACGCCAGAGAGCCCGCCCCCGTGTCAGATTTACAGAAGCTGCATACAAAAAGGTAGAACTTTATAAAGGCTTTATTTTGGTCTCACATGGGGCACAATAATGACAGGGACCTTCCTAGAATGCAGCCCAGGAGCTGCAGAGGGGGAAGCTTTTAGCTTTTGGGCGAAATTTCTGATGACAGGTTCCCTTTAATTGGATTTTGGATTCCATCCTCCAATTGCTGCTGTTCCACTACTTTTGGAATAGCTTTTTTTTCTTCCCCTCTATTCCAAAGTTACATATCCCAGTAATAGAGATGCAAATTTTCCCTTTAACTAGCGGACCTTTCTGTGGGGATTTGGTTCAACTGACGCTAGCCAATCAAAACATGTCTGCTTCGTAGAGGGGAACAGGCAAACGCCCACAGAAAAGATCACCGCTGCAGACTGGCTGAGCACGAGCACCGAGGAATTCTGCATTTCCTGCTTCACTTCCTGCTATTAGAAAAGCAGAGGTGGAGCGCTGAAAGCAACTGCAAGGGATGCAAAGCCCTGATTCATCAAGACCCAGTGATTTTTGTCACCGGTGTTGATAAGGGTGTATGTAGGAGTCAGACATTCCTGATTGAGAGGCACACACCTCTTAATGGATCAGGAGCTTTTAATAAGTGGTGTGTGTGCCTCTCCAGAAATCTTACTCCAGTCCATAATTGGAGTAAGAGTTCTGACTTGAACGTCTCTGCTTATTATGAATTAGATCAGCTGGGGTGTCATGCTGCCTGGAAATCCATCTCTGCCCATTTGGCAGATCTGGGGGAACTTGGCATGGCAATGCCAAGTCTTCACAAAAATTCTGCAGCTCCAAATGGCACCAAAAAGCCATTTATGACAGAATTCTGAGAAATTGCTTTGATCAATGAGGTCCAATGTTTTTTTTTTTCCCTCTTGTGCTCCGGCTCTCCAGCGCTGCTGCTTTCCTCTACTCTAGTCCCCAATAACAGAAGGGGACACTCTGAGCTGGGCTGCAGCTGTGACTACTCTGTGGGATTTTTGCTTTTTCCCTTTACAGCACAGCCAATCAAAAGCTTAGTTGGTTAAAAGGAAAATATGCATCTTTATTACCAGGGACATACCTTTTGTAATATAGAAAACTGAAGAAAGGGAAAGATGTTCCAGAATTTGTGGAGCAGGAACAATTGGAAGAGGTACTCAGATTAACCCCCTTTATGAGCTGGGCATTTTTTACGGTTTTGTTTTTTTGTTGTTTTTTTTTTCATCGCCTTCTTCCAAGAGCCATAAGGGTATGTGCTCACAATAAGTTCCTTTCGTTTTTGACGCTGCATTAAAAACGCAGCATTTTACAGTACGTTCAGTGGATAAATGAAAATCTCCTCCCAACTGTGCTTTGTTTCATGCAGCGTAAACTCACCTGCAGAGCATTTTTCCAGTCTGCAGCATGTCAATGTCTCTTGTGGGTACGCAGAGTCTTCTGTTCTGAACTCCCCCCATAGACTTGCATTAGATGCGGAAATTCTGCGGGAAACAACTCAGGCAGTTTTGGTGCAGCAGAAACTCATGTAATCTGCACCGAATGCACCAGGATGTTTCAAAACAAAGCAGCTTTATTTAAAGGTTCACACGAAACAAAAAAGTTTGTCAAAAAACGCAATTAAATAAATGCAGGTATTCGATGTGCAGAAACTCTTCAGTGTCAAACTCAATGGTACAGCTTGTGGGAATGTAGCCTCACTTCATCCACATCACTGCATTGTAGTTTTGAATATATATTTCCCCATTCAATGTACTAGAAAATGAGGGGAGGAGGAGTCCACATTTCTAAGACCTGTAAATTTTATTTTTTTTTTCTAGAGCTCAGAAGGGCTTTCCCCCCCCCCCCCCCCTATTTTTGGGGTAGATAAAACAGCTTGTGGTTTTTTTTTTTTGTGTTCAAACTATTTTATTTTATCAACATAACAGGTTGACATACAACATAAGCATTTTACACATCATATAGTGAGTACTAACATAATGACACATAGCTTTCTCATGAGCCAGATCAGACACCCCCATACTTTGCACTGACGAGGGGCAAGCACCCCGAAACACCATGTCTGCAAATTGGGATTCTGATCTGGCTTATATATCCTGAGTCATATTGCAAAGGATTGTTGAAAATCCACTTGTGACTTTTAGGATCGCTACTTCCAATAGGTGGCGATGTGCGAGAGTTTGTCTCCTTTACTGGAGAGACAATTTGAACATAATGACAGTAAAGCCTAACCCACACAGCGAGAAAATCGGTGCGAGTGGAGTGCGATAAAAAATCGCATTCCACTGGGACCAATATTAGCCTGTGTGTCAGCGCACATGAGCGATTTATTTTCTCATCCCTAATCGGACCGAGAAAACAATCGCAGCATGCTGCGACTCTAATGCGATCATTGTTTCTCTCGCACCAATTCAAGTGTATGGGGTGAGAGAAAAATCGCACTGCACTCGCGGTACACCGGTGTACCATGAGTGCAAAGCGAGAATGACAATAGCCGGCTATGGAGGGGGGAGGGAGAGAGGGAGAAATCCCTCCCTCCCCTCCTCTCCTCTGTGTCGGCCCGACCCCCGCAGCTGAGGTCCGCTTGCACGAATGGACCTCAGTCTCAGGGACACTCGCATGACACTCGGCTCTGCTGTACTGCCAGCCTGAGCAGAGTGTCATGCGAGGGGATCGCAGTAATCCCTGTGTGGCTCCAGCCTAATATAAAAAGGAGAGCAAAGTAGGAAAGGGAGGAGACATATGAGAAGGGAAGAACCAGGAGATCAGATACTGTGTAGAATTATTAGACAAGTACTTAACCAAATCATCATTTTTATGAAGACGTTCTGACTCCAAGCTGAATAAATTTGAATTCTTATTGGATGAAACAGATCAGGTGATGTTTGTGTCATGTGGACTAAGGATACAACACCCTCTATCAAGGTGTGCAGAATTATTAGCAGCTTGTTTGTTTTCTCAAGCAAAATAGGCCAAAAAGATTTAACCCCTTAGTGACAGAGCTAATTTTCACCTTAATGACCAGACCAAATTTTGCAATTCTGACCAGTGTCACTTCATGAGGTTATAACTCTGGAACGCTTCAACGGATCCCGGTGATTTTGAGATTGTTTTTTCATCACATATTGGACTTCATGTTAGTACCAAATTTAGGACAATATTTTTTGCGTTTATTTATGAAAACAATTGAATTTTGGCAAAAATTTTGAAAATTTAGCAATTTTCAACTTTTGAATTTTTACACCGTTAAACCAGAGATTTCTGTGACACAAAATAGTTAATAAATAACATTTCCCACATGTTTACTTTACATAAGCACAATTTTGGAAACAAAATTTTTTTTTGTTAGGAAGTTAGAAGAGTTCAAAGTTTATCAGCGATTTCTCATTTTTACATCAAAATTTACAAAACCATTTTTTAGGGACCACATCATATTTGAAGTGACTTCAATAGGCCTAGATGACAGAAAATACCCAAAAGTGACACCATTCTAAAAACTGCACCCCCCAAAGAACTCAAAACCACATTCAAGAAGTTTATTAACCCTTCAGGTGCTCCACATGAACAAAAGCAATGTGGAATGAAAAAAAGCAAAAATTAAATTTTACCTAAAAATGTTGCTCTAACCCAAATTTATTCACTTTTAGAAGAAATAACACAACAAAATGGACCACAAAACTTGTTCCCCACTTTATGAACGCACTGATACCCCACATGTGGTCAGAAACCTCTGTTTGTACAAATGGGAGGGCTCGGAACAGAAGGAGCAATATTTGAATTTTGGAAAGCAAATTTGGCTGAAATAGATTCCAAGCACCATGTTGCATTTACAGGTCCGCTAAGGTACCTAAACAGAAGAAACCCCTCACAAGGGATGCCATTTTAGAAACTTGACCCCTCAAGGCTTCTATCTAGGGGTATAGTGAGCATTTTGGATCCACAGGTACTTCACAGATTTTGTTAACGTTACGTTGTCATATTGAAAATTTTAATAATTTTCTCAAAAATGTTGCTTTAGCATCAATTTTCTCACTTTTTCAAGAGGTAATTCCAAAAATTTGACCTCAATGTTTGTTACTCACTTTATGAGTGCGGTGATACCTCACATGTGGTCTGAAACCTTTGTTTGGACAAATGGGAGGGCTTGGAACGGAAGGAACAATATTTGAATTTTGGAAAGGAAATTTGGCTGAAAAAGATTGCGAGCACCATGTCGCATTTGGAGGACCCCTAAGGTACCTAAACAGCAGAAACCCCGCACAAGTGACCCCATTTTGGAAACTAGGCCCCTCAAGGAATTTATCTAGATGTTTGGTGAGTACCCTGAACCCCCAGGTGCTTCACAGAACTTTATAACGTTGAGCCATGAAAATAAAAATTTTTTTACCACAAAATTATTTCAACCAGGTAGCTTTTTTTTTTCACAAGGGTAACAGGAAAAAAATCACCATGAAATTTATTGTGCAATTTCTCCTGAGTTTGGCGATACCTTATATGTGGTGGAAATCAACTGTTTGGGCGCATGACAGGGCTCGGAAGGGAAGGAGTGCCATTTGACTGCAAAATTGGCTGGAATCAATAGCGGACGCTATGTTGCATTAGGAGAGCCCCTGAGGTATCTATACAGTGAAGCTCCCCAACATGTGGCCCCATTTTGGAAAATAGAAGGAATTTATCTAGATGTTTGGTGAGTACCCTGAACCCTCAGGTGCTTCACAGAAGTTTATAATGTTGAGCTGTGAAAATAAAAAAATACATTTCTTCAGCGCTCTATTGGGAGACCCAGACGATTGGGGTATAGCTACTGCCTCCGGAGGCCACACAAAGCACTACACTAAAAAGTGCAAGGCCCCTCCCCTTCTGGCTATACCCCCCCGTGGTATCACGGGTTCTCCAGTTTTCAAGCTTTGTGCGAAGGAGGTCAGACATCCATGCATAGCTCCACAGATTTTAGTCAGCAGTAGCTGCTGACTATTTCGGATGGAAGAAAAGAGGGCCCATATAGGGCCCCCAGCATGCTCCCGTCTCACCCGTTGATGGTGTTGTAAGGTTGAGGTACCTATTGCTGGTATGGAGGCTGGAGCCCACATGCTGTTTTCCTTCCACATCCCCCTGGGGGGCTCTGAGGAAGTGGGATCCTGCCGGCCTCAAAGCTCTGACGCCGGGCTCCATCCACAGACCCATTTGAACCTGCTGGATACGGAGCTGGAGTACCGTTCAGGGACATGGCCCTGCACCATTACAGGTACTCTGTGTCCCCGTACACACAGGCACAGCACACTCCAGACTTGCTGGGTGTGCTAGTGCGCCGGGGACAGTAAAGGGTTACAGTCACTGCAGCTTTGCTGAGTGACTTTGTGTATTGGGAACTACCGCGCCGGACGCTCCGGGAGCGGCGGCGCGGCTGGGACTTGTAGTTCGCCGGGGACTGGGCGCCGACCGCGCTTTTACGGCGGCGGCGCTTATAAATCCAGTCCCCGGCTTCTGCGGCCTAGTGCCGCTTCGTTCCCGCCCCCTCCCTGTCACTCAGGGAAGGGGACAGACGCTGAGCAATCAGCAGCGCCGAGGGCTGGAGCCTTTTTACATGCTCCAGCCCTCTCACTGCACACTGTCGGACGCCGGATTCCCGCTCTGACTTGGGGCACGCCCACGGCCCGCCCCTCCTCACACGAGCTGGGGAAGACGCCGGCAGCCATTACTGCAGTCCGAGCTCGGACTTTCGGCAACCAGGCAGGACGGTGGCGACCATACACCCGCTTATAGGCGGGCGGTAAGCGGCACACATAGTGCTGACCCCAATATATACTGCAGTGTGTACATGTGTATTTTAACTGCATAGGTCGCTATATGCCCGCTTGGAGAGCGACACATCAGCAGCAGGAAAGCAGGTGTGCTAAGGCACAGGCTTTCTAGGCTGCTTGTATTGCACGTACTGAAGTGTTCATTTGTGTTTATGCTTGTATGCTATACACTGCACTGTACAGTCGCTAGTCTTAGCTATATTCTCCTGGAATGGCTAGACTACAGCAGCAGAAAACCAAGGGTGCTTGGGTCTATGCTGCTTGTATTGCATGGGCTGCAGTGTGCATTTGTACTTGTGCTTGTATGCTATACATTGCACTGTATGGTCACTCTTCTGGGCTATATTCCCCTAGATGACTAGTCTACAGCAGCAGAAGAGCAGAGGTGCCAGGGCACAGGCTTCTATGCTGCTTGTATTGCTTGTGCTGCAGTGTTCATTTGTACTTTTTGCTTGTATGCTATACATTGCACTGTACGGTCACCAATCTTGGCTATATACTTCTAGATGGCTAGTCGGCAGCGGCAAAAAAGCAACACAGATTTTCAGTGCTGTTTTTACTACATGGGATGCTGTTCATGACACCGTCCCATTGTGTGCATGCTCCCCTGTAGCACTTCGTCTGCCGGGGTCTCTAGCACTTCGTCTGCCGGGGTCTCTACTAGTCGTGGCCAAAGAAACCACCTGTCATCCCTGTCCAAGGACAGGGACGGAGTTGCAGTTTCGACAGATATATTGTCATAAGATAGAGACTTGCAGTCCAGACAGGCCATGGGCAATCTTCCTGACCAACCTCATTTGGAACGGGGGGGTCCCAGGAGGACTCTCTGTATGATAAGGCAGCTCTCCAGGACTTTGATCCTGACATCGCTATCAATCCGGATACACCGGATGGTAACGCCATACGGAATGATCCTATAGCGTCCATCAATGGAAGGTTGGATCTTTCTCCCTCAGCTCCCCCAGTGGAGGAGTCAGCTTCACAGCAGGAGAAGTCCCTTTTCAGTATCTCAAACGGATATTGAGTATTTTTCTGGCCACGCTGACTTCAGAGAAGCAGTCCAGAAACACCACGCTTACCAGATAAGCGTCTTCTCCAAACGTTTTTAAGATACACGTTATCCCTTTTCCCCTGACGTGGTCAAGCGCTGGACCCAGGGTCCAAAGGTGGATTCTCCAATCTCCAGGCTTGCGTCTAGAGCCATAGTTGCACTGGAGATGGGGCTTCACTTAAAGATGCCATTCACAGACAGATGGACTCTGGTTGAAATCTGTCTAGGAGGCTATCGGCGTGTCGGTTGCTCCGGCATTCACAGCCGTATAGGCAACCTAACCTTTTCAGCTGTTCTTGCGCAGCTGGCCTTGAGCACATGTACATCTGTACCGCAGAGGCGTCCGTAACTCCGCAATGTCTGCACTGCGACTTACCCTATTAATGCTGTCCTAAAAGTACAGTCGAGGTTTCGGTCCTTCCCAAGCTCGGGCAGGTCCCAATTGTCCTCGTGCAAAAGGGCTACAAAGCCTCAGACGGGCTCAGATTCCGGCCGGGCTCAATCACGCCCAAGGAAGGCAGCCGGAGGAACCGCTACCAAGGCGGTCTCCTCATGACTCTCAGCTCTCTCTCTCTCTCCGCATCCGCGGTTGATGGCAGACTCCCCCGCCTTTGGCGACATTTAGCTGCCACAGGTCACAGACCGGTGGGTGACGGACATTGTGCTCACGTGCACAGGACAGTGTTCTGTTCTCGTCCTCCGACTCCATTCTTCAGAACGGCCCCACCTCCCCACCGAGCAGATGCCCTGCTGCAGGCGGTGGACGCTCTAAGAGCAGAAGGAGTGGTGATCCCTGTCCCCCCTCAGGAACGAGGGCGAGGGTTTGTACTCCAATCTCTTTGTGGCTCCAAAAAAGGACGGCTCCTTCCGTCCTGTTCTGGACCTAAAACTGCTCAATAAGCATGCGAACGCCAGGCGGTTCCGGATGGAATCCCTCCGATCCGTCATTACCTCAATGTCTCGAGGAGACTTCCTTGCCTCAACAGACATCAAAGATGCCTATCTCCACGTGCCAATTGCTACGGAGCACCAACGTTTTCTATGTTTTGTGATAGGAGACGACCATCTTCAGTTCGTAGCTCTGCCATTCGGTCTGGCGACAGCCCCACGGGTGTTCACCAAGGTCATGGCAGCAGTGGTAGCAGTCTTGCACTCTCAGGGACACCCGGTGATCCCTTACTTGGACGATCTACTCGTCAAAGCACCCTCCCTCGAGGCATGACAACGCAGCCTGAATGTTACGCTGGAGACTCTCCAGACTTTCGGGTGGATCATCAATTTGGCAAGGTCAAATCGGTCACCGACTCAATCACTTACGTATCTCGGCATGGAGTTCACACTCTATCAGCGATAGTGAAGCTTCCGCTGAACAAGCAGCGTTCACTGCAAACAGAGGTGCAGTCTCTCCTTCAAGGCCAGTCGCACCCCTTAAGGCGCCTCATGCACTTCCTAGGGAAGATGGTGGCAGCCATGGAGGCAGTTCCCTTTGCGCAGTTTCATCTGCGCCAACTGCAAGGGGACATTCTCCGCCAATGGGACGGGCAGTCAACCTCCCTGGACAGGAAAGTCTCCCTTTCCCAGACGGCCAAGGACTCTCTGCAATGGTGGCTTATTCCCACCTCATTGTCACAGTGAAGATCCTTCCTACCCCCATCCTGGGCAGTGGTCACGACAGATACGAGTCTGTCAGGGTGGGGAGCAGTTTGTCTCCGCCACAGGGCTCAGGGGACGTGGACTCAGCAGGAGTCCACCCTTCAGATCAATGTTCTGGAAATCGGGGCAGGGTATCTTACCCTACTAGCTTTCCAGCAGTGGCTAGAAAGAGAGCAGATCCGAATCCAGTCGGACAACTCCACAGCGGTGGCATACATCAACCACCAAGGAGGGACGCGCAGTCGGCAAGCCTTCCAGGAAGTCCGGCGAATCCTCATGTGGGTGGAGGACACAGCATCCACCATATCCGCAGTTCACATCCCGGGCGTAGAAAACTGGGAAGCAGACTTCCTCAGTCGCCAGGGTATGGACGCAGGGGAATGGTCCCTTCACCCGGACGTGTTTCAGGAAATCTGTCGCCGCTGGGGGGTGCCGGACGTCGACCTAATGGCGTCTCGGCACAACAACAAGGTCCCGGCATTTATGGCACGATCGCGCGATCACAGAGCTCTGGCGGCAGACGCCTTAGTGCAAGATTGGTCGCAGTTCACATATGTGTTTCCACCTCTGGCACTCTTGCCCAGAGTACTGCGCAAAAAATCAGATCCGATTGCAGCCGCGTCATACTCGTCGCCCCAGACTGGCCGAGGAGATCGTGGTACCCGGATCTGTGGCATCTCACGGTCGGCCGACCGTGGTCACTACCAGGCTGGCCAGACTTACTGTCCCAAGGGCCGTTTTTCCATCGGAATTCTGCGGCCCTGAACCTGACTGTGTGGCCATTGAGTCCTGGATCCTAGCGTCTTCAGGATTATCCCAAGGGGTCGTTGCCACCATGAAACAGGCTAGGAAGTCCACCTCTGCTAAGATCTACCACAGAACGTGGAAGATTTTCTTAACCTGGTGCTCGGCTCAGGGAGTGTCTCCCTGGCCATTTGCATTGCCTACTTTTCTTTCCTTCCTGCAATCGGGGTTAGAAAAGGGCTTGTCGCTCGGCTTCCTTAAGGGGGAAGTCTCGGCACTATCCGTGTTTTTTCAGAAGCGTCTAGCACGTCTTTCTAAGGTGCGCACGTTCCTACAGGGGGTCTGTCATATCGTACCCCCGTACAAGCGGCCGTTAAATCCATGGGATCTCAACAGGGTATTAGTTGCTCTCCAGAAGCCGCCTTTCGAGCCTCTGAAGGAAGTTTCCTTTCTCGCCTGTCACAGAAGGTGGCGTTTCTCGTTGCGATCACATCGCTTCGGCGAGTGTCTGAGCTGGCAGCTCTGTCATCCAAGGCTCCCTTCCTGGTGTTCCACCAGGACAAGGTAGTGCTGCGCCCCATTCCGGAGTTTCTCCCTAAGGTCGTATCCTCATTTCATCTTAATCAGGATATATCCTTGCCTTCCTTTTGTCCTCATCCGGTTCACCGGTATGAAAAGGACTTACGTTTGTTAGATCTGGTGAGAGCACTCAGACTCTACATTTCCCGACACGGCGCCCATGCGCCGTTCCGATGCACTTTTTGTCCTTGTCGCTGGTCCGCGCAAGGGGTTGCAGGCTTCTAAAGCCACCCTGGCTCGATGGATCAAAGAACCAATTCTAGAGGCCTACCGTTCTGCGGGGCTTCCGGTTCCTTCAGGGCTAAAAGCCCACTCAACCAGAGCCGTGGGTGCGTCCTGGGCATTACGACACCAGGCTTCGGCTCAACAAGTGTACCAGGCAGCTACCTGGTCCAGTCTGCACACTTTCACCAAGCATTATCAGGTGCATACCTATGCTTCGGCGGATGCCAGCTTAGGTAGAAGAGTCCTGCAGGCGGCAGTGACACCCCCGTAGGGGAGGGCTGTTTTGCAGCCCTAACATGAGGTATTTCTTTACCCACCCAGGGACAGCTTTTGGACGTCCCAATCGTCTGGGTCTCCCAATAGAGCGCTGAAGAAGAAGGGAATTTTGTTACTTACCGTAAATTCCTTTTCTTCTAGCTCTTATTGGGAGACCCAGCACCCGCCCTGTTGTCCTTCGGGATGTTTTTGTTGTTTGTGGGTACACATGTTGTTCATGTTGAACGGTTTTTCAGTTCTCCGATGTTACTCGGAGTTAATTTGTTTAAACCAGTTATTGGCTTTCCTCCTTCTTGCTTTGGCACTAAAACTGGAGAACCCGTGATACCACGGGGGGGTATAGCCAGAAGGGGAGGGGCCTTGCACTTTTTAGTGTAGTGCTTTGTGTGGCCTCCGGAGGCAGTAGCTATACCCCAATCGTCTGGGTCTCCCAATAAGAGCTAGAAGAAAAGGAATTTACGGTAAGTAACAAAATTCCCTTCTTTTACCACAAAATTGTTACTTCAATCAGGTAGTTTTTTTTTTTTTTTTTTTTACAAGTGTAACAGGAAAAAATTCAGCATAAGATTTATTGTGCAATTTCTCCTGAGTATGCTGATACCTTATGTGTGATGAAAATCAACTGTTTGGGTGCACAGCAGGGCTCGGAAGGGAAGGAGCGCCATTTGACTGCACAATTGATTGGAATCATTAGCGGACGCTATGTTGCATTTGGAAAGCCCCTAAGGTGCCTAAACAGTGGAGGTCCCCCACAAGTGACCCCATTCTGGAAACAAGACACCTCAAGGCTTTTATCTAGGTGTATATTGAGCAGTTTGAATCCAAGAGTACTTCACAGAATTTGATAAGCTTAGGTTGCCATATTAAAAATTTCTTTGTCGCTCCATTGGGAGACCCAGACAATTGGGTGTATAGGCTATGCCTCCGGAGGCCGCACAAAGTATTACACTAAAAGTGTAAAGCCCCTCCCCTTCTGCCTATACACCCCCCGTGCTCCCACGGGCTCCTCAGTTTTTTGCTTTGTGCGAAGGAGGCAGACATGCACGCATAAGCTCCACAGCTTAGTCAGCAGCAGCTGCTGACTATGTCGGATGGAAGAAAAGAGGGCCCTTAACAGGGCCCCCAGCATGCTCCCTTCTCACCCCACTCTTGTCGGCGGTGTTGTTAAGGTTGAGGTATCCATTGCGGGTATGGAGGCTGGAGCCCACATGCTGTTTTCCTTCCCCATCCCCCTTAGGGCTCTGGGTGAAGTGGGATCCTAATCGGTCTCAAGGCACTGAGACCGTGCTCCATCCACAGCTCCTGAGGACTCTGCTGGATAGGAGCCGAGTATCGTTCAGGGACATGGCCCTGCTACTTTGAGGTACTCTGTGTCCCCGTGGGGACCGCGCACAGCAACACTCCAGCATTGCTGGGTGTGCTAGTGCACCGGGGACCGCGGCGCTGACCGCGTTTGTGCCATTACACACTGCAGCGTCGCTGAGTGTGTTAGTGTATGGGGACTACCGCGCTGACCGCCGCTACCATTGTTATTACTGTGGCGTGGCTGGGACTGTTAGTGCGCCGGGGACTTCCGCGCTTTAACGGCGGCCGCGCTTATAACTCGAGTCCCCGGCTTTTGCGGCCTAGTCTCTTTTTCTTCCCGCCCCCAGGCCTGCCAGTCAGGGGAAGGGCGGGACGCTGTGCAGGACGGCAGCACTGAGGGCTGGAGCATGCTTTGCATACTCCACCCCCCTCACTGTGCACAGTGGGGCACCAGTTCCCGCACTTTCTGGGTCACGCCCACGGCTCCCTCCTCTCCTCAGGACGCCGGCAGCCATTCCTGTCAGCTACTCTGACGCTGCAGAGGGGGGACAAGCTCTGGGAGACCCAGGCAGGGATTCTGGTGGCCACACAACCGCTTTAAGCGGCCGGTAAGCAGCACCTGAGGTGCTGGCCCCACTTGTGCAGAAGTGTAATTATAGGTTATATGTTTATAGGCTATTCTTTACACTGTATGGTGCACGGTTTAGTTCTGGCTATATACCCTATTGTGTTGCTCAGGGGAGACAACAGCATGGCGCCCACAAGAAGCAGGGGTGCCAAAACACAGGCTTACTATGCTGCCTGCGCCGCATGTACGACCTCGCTACCGGCAGGTTCCACTGACCCTCATTGTGTACAGTGCTCGGCCCCTGTGGCACTTGCTCAGCCGGAGCCTCTGCTAAGGGGGGCCCAGGGGGATCCACCTGCTAACACTGTCCAGGTGACAGGGACGGAGTTTACAGTTTTTACTGAAAGACTGTCTGAGACTATGGCTAAGATTCTAGAAGCTTTGCAGTCCAGACCGGTATCTCAGACCATGGGCACTGTGGAATCATTGCCCCCTGGTTCCCCTCAGTTGGGACAACAATGTTCCCCCGGGGTGTCTCATAGATCCCGGGGTGAGGTCTCTGACACGGACCGCAGCCCCAGACCGCCTAAGCGAGCTCGCTGGGAAATCCCCTCGACCTCATCACATTGTTCAGGGTCTCAGAGGGAGGACTCTCTGTATGATGACCCGGAGGTAGCTGATCAGGATTCTGATCCTGAGGCCGCTCTCAACCTTGATACTCCTGATGGTGACGCCATAGTGAATGATCTTATCGCGTCCATAAATCAAATGTTGGATATTTCTCCCTCAGCTCCTCCAGTGGAGGAGTCGGCCTCTCAGCAGGAGAAATTCCGTTTCCGGTTCCCCAAGCGTACGAGTATGTTTCTGGACCACTCCGACTTCAGAGAAGCAGTCCAGAAACACCGAGTTTGTCCAGATAAGCGTTTTTCCAAGCGCCTTAAGGATACACGTTATCCCTTCCCCCCCTGACGTGGTCAAGGGCTGGACTCAGTGTCCCAAGGTGGATCCTCCAATCTCCAGACTGGCGGCTAGATCCATAGTTGCAGTTGAAGATGGGGCTTCGCTCAAGGATGCCACTGACAGACAGATGGAGCTCTGGTTGAAATCCATCTATGAAGCTATCGGCGCATCTTTTGCTCCAGCATTCGCAGCCGTATGGGCACTCCAAGCTATTTCAGCGGGTCAGGCGCAAATTGACGCACTCACACGTACGTCTGCGCCGCAAGTGGCGTCCATAACCTCTCTAACGTCGGCATTTGCGTCCTACGCTATTAATGCTGTCCTGGACTCTGCGAGCCGTACGGCGGTTGCAGCCGACAATTCGGTGGCAATACGCAGGGCCTTGTGGCTACGGGAATGGAAGGCAGATTCGGCTTCCAAAAAGTGCTTAACCGGTTTGCCAATTTCTGGCGACCGTTTGTTTGGTGAGAGGCTGGATGAAATCATCAAACAATCCAAGGGAAAGGAAACATCCTTACCCCAGGCCAAACCAAAATTACCCCAACAGAGGAGGGGACAGTCGAGGTTTCGGTCCTTTCGGGGTGCGGGCAGGTCCCAATTCTCCTCGTCCAAAAGGCCTCAGAAGGATCAGAGGAACTCCGATCCATGGCGGTCTAAGTCACGCCCTAAAAAGACCGCCGGAGGTGCCGCTACCAAGGCAGCTTCCTCATGACTTGCGGCCTCCTCACATCGCATCCTCGGTCGGTGGCAGGCTCTCCCGCTTTTCCGACACCTGGCTGCCACAGGTAAAAGACCGTTGGGTGAGAGACATTCTGTCTCACGGTTACAGGATAGAGTTCAACTCTCGTCCTCCGACTCGATTTTTCAGAACATCTCCGCCTCCCGAGCGAGCCGATGCTCTTCTGCAGGCGCTGGGCACTCTGAAGGCAGAAGGAGTGGTGGTCCCTGTTCCTCTTCAGCAGCAGGGTCACGGTTTTTACTCCAACTTGTTTGTGGTTCCAAAGAAGGACGGGTCTTTCCGTCCTGTCCTGGACCTAAAACTGCTCAACAAACACGTAAAGACCAGGCGATTCCGGATGGAATCCCTCCGCTCCGTCATCGCCTCAATGTCCCAAGGAGATTTTCTTGCATCGATCGATATCAAAGATGCTTATCTCCACGTACCGATTGCTCCAGAGCATCAGCGCTTCCTGCGCTTCGCCATAGGAGACGAACACCTTCAGTTCGTGGCACTGCCGTTCGGCCTGGCGACAGCCCCACGGGTTTTCACCAAGGTCATGGCTGCAGTAGTTGCGGTCCTCCACTCTCAGGGTCACTCGGTGATCCCTTACTTAGACGACCTGCTGGTCAAGGCTCCCTCTCAAGAGGCATGCCAGCACAGCCTCACCGCTACTCTGGAGACTCTCCAGAGTTTCGAGTGGATCATCAATTTTCCAAAGTCAAATCTGACACCGGCCCAATCGCTGACATATCTTGGCATGGAGTTTCATACCCTCTCAGCGATAGTGAAGCTTCCGCTGAACAAGCAGCGTTCACTACAAACGGGGGTGCAATCTCTCCTTCAAGGTCAGTCACACCCCTTGAGGCGCCTCATGCACTTCCTGGGGAAGATGGTGGCAGCAATGGAGGCAGTCCCTTTCGCGCAGTTTCACCTGCGTCCTCTTCAATGGGACATCCTACGCAAATGGGACAGGAAGCCGACGTCCTCGACAGGAACGTCTCCTCTCTCAGGCAACCAAAGCTTCCCTTCGATGGTGGCTTCTTCCCACTTATTATCGAAGGGGAAATCCTTCCTACCCCCATCCTGGGCGGTGGTCACGACGGACGCGAGTCTGTCAGGGTGGGGAGCAGTTTTTCTCCACCACAGGGCGCAGGGTACGTGGACCCAGCAAGAGTCCTCACTTCAGATCAATGTTCTGGAAATCAGGGCAGTGTACCCTTGCCCTGAAAGCGTTCCAGCAGTGGCTGGAAGGCAAGCAGATCCGAATTCAGTCGGACAACTCCACAGCGGTGGCTTACATCAACCACCAAGGAGGAACACGCAGTCGGCAAGCCTTCCAGGAAGTCCGGCGGATTTTGATGTGGGTGGAAGCCACGGCCTCCACCATCTCCGCAGTTCACATCCCAGGCGTGGAAAACTGGGAAGCAGATTTTCTCAGTCGCCAGGGCATGGACGCAGGGGAATGGTCCCTTCACCCGGACGTGTTTCAGGAGATCTGTCGCCGCTGGGGGATGCCGGACGTCGACCTAATGGCGTCCCGGCACAACAACAAGGTCACGGCATTCATGGCACGTTCTCACGATCACAGAGCTCTGGCGGCAGACGCCTTAGTTCAAGATTGGTCGCAGTTTCAACTCCCTTATGTGTTTCCTCCGCTGGCACTGTTGCCCAGAGTGTTACGCAAGATCAGGGCCGACTGCCGCCGCGCCATCCTCGTCGCTCCAGACTGGCCGAGGAGGTCGTGGTACCCGGATCTGTGGCATCTCACGGTCGGCCAACCGTGGGCACTACCAGACCGACCAGACTTGCTGTCTCAAGGGCCGTTTTTCCATCTGAATTCTGCGGCCCTCAACCTGACTGTGTGGCCATTGAGTCCTGGATCCTAGCGTCTTCAGGGTTATCCCAGGAGGTCATTGCCACTATGAGACAGGCTAGGAAACAAACGTTCGCCAAGATCTACCACAGGACGTGGAAAATATTCCTGTCGTGGTGCTCTGCTGGGGGTTTTTCTCCCTGGCCATTTGCCTTGCCCACTTTCCTGTCCTTTTTTCAGTCCGGATTGGAAAAGGGTTTGTCACTCGGCTCCCTTAAAGGACAAGTCTCTGTGCTCTGTGTTTTTTCAGAAGCGCCTAACCAGACTTCCACAGGTACGCACGTTCCTGCAGGGGGTTTGTCACATCGTTCCTCCTTACAAACGTCCGTTGGAACCCTGGGATCTGAACAGGGTGCTGATGGTTCTTCAGAAACCACCGTTCGAGCCAATGAGGGATATTTCTCTCGCACGCCTTTCACAGAAAGTGGTTTTCCTAGTAGCAGTCACTTCACTTCGGAGAGTGTCTGAGCTAGCAGCATTGTCATGCAAAGCCCCTTTCCTGGTGTTTCACCAGGACAAGGTGGTTCTGCGTCCGGTTCCGGAATTTCTACCTAAGGTGGTATCCCCTTTTCATCTCAATCAGGATATCTCCTTACCCTCTTTTTGCCCTCATCCAATTCACCAATGTGAAAAGGATTTGCACTTGTTAGATCTGGTGAGAGCACTCAGACTCTACATTTCTCGTACGGCGCCCCTGCGCCGCTCGGATGCACTCTTTGTCCTTGTCGCTGGCCAGCGTAAAGGGTCACAGGCTTCCAAATCAACCCTGGCTCGGTGGATCAAGGAACCAATTCTCGAAGCTTACCGTTCTGCTGGGCTTCCGGTTCCCTCGGGGCTGAAGGCCCATTCTACCAGAGCCGTGGGTGCGTCCTGGGCTTTGAGGCACCAGGCTACGGCTCAGCAGGTGTGTCAGGCGGCTAC